>NC_058162.1:14928482-15088152 GCF_020080835.1 Cotesia glomerata
TGGGCATACAATAAAATTTTATGTTGTAACCTAGATGAAAAATATAAACAAAATGATTAATTTCAAAAGATAATTAATATAAATTTTGAATTAGAGAAAAGTGATTGTTTATGATAACCGGTGTTAGCGAGTATTAAATATATGAGAAAAGTATTTTATTATTAATAATCAATCAATCAATGGGTCAGTTAGTCAGTAAATCTGTCATTAGACAGATTTCCGCATCACCCATGACGTACTGTGTAGTGAGATGCGTTCCCATTATAATAATGTTATCCTAAACATTTAGTCTAGACCGGATAGGTCAAATGGTAGAGTAGCCGACATGTCACCGGAAGGTTCTGGGTTCGAATCCCCTGTCCGAGCTATCTGAATTTTTTCTCGCATATTCTGTAAACTCTTATTAAGAAGGTCCTTCCTATTTCTTTCTCAATCTCTTCCTCCTCCAATTATTCTGTTACGTGAATGTTGGAACGATTCACGTAATAATTATCCGTAACTCCTATTCTTTTCCCGCTTCATAGTATTATTTAATTTTAAAAATGTCAATAATTTTGTTAATTTTAAAAAAATGTTAATAATAAAATACTTTTCTCATATATTTAATACTCGCTAACACCGGTCATCACAAACAATCACTTTTCTCTAATTCAAAATTTATATTCATTATCTTTTGAAATTAACCATTTTGTTTATATTTTTCATCTAGGTTACACCATAAAAATTTATTGTATTCCTATCGAAGCGGGCGGGTATCAGCTAGTTATTAATAAATTCATAACAAATTAAGTGGTATTAAAAAATATATTTATTATTACTCATTTTATTAGAAATTATCTTAAATCGACCGTTTTTTATAATAATTTAACGATATCGTTGTAAAATTTTTAGAAGACGCATCAGACACAATTTACCATTTTAATTTTAATCATTAAAATCAGTATAATCATTTAACAATATCAACTTGATAATATTTATGTTTAATTTATCTGTGTTATGATATAATCGAGTTCATCCTTCATGATTATTCCAATACATATAAGTTATTTCAGTTATTAATGATTTAGCTATTCTTTCTTAAAAACGTATGATTATGAATTCCTACTGTCCCAACAGTCAATCGATAAAATTTAAAATCAATCATTTTGACAGTTATTATAGCAACGGTAACCATGATGATAACGGTAACCATGGTAACGGCAACCATGGTAACGGTAACCATGGCAACGGTAACCACGGCAACGGTAACCATAGCAACGGTAACCATGGCAACGATAACCATGACAATGGTAACCATGGCAAAGGTTGATTAGCGTGGGTGGTTGTAGGGGGTTGAGTTCGATAATTTACGGGTGCCACTGATGGTTTCTTAGATTAGAGGGTCAAAATGATATTTCGCTCCCAAAAAGAGAGAGATATAGGGAAGGGGAAAGATTATAGGGCACGGGAGGGGAGGAGAAGAATGAGAGGGAGGGAGGGAGGGCATATGTGATGGTAGACGAAAAATTCATTTTGGCTAGGAATTGCGTAAAATCCGTTCTTAGTGAGCGTCTACATCACGAATGGAGTAACTATGCTAAATTTCAAGTCAATCGGGCGAATAGTTTCGGAGATCTCGTGATGAGTGAGTGGTATTTCGCTTATATATATATAGATTATCTTAAATCGACCGTTTTTATAATAATTTAACGATATCGTTGTAAAATTTTAGAGAAGACGCATCAGACACAATTTACCATTTTAATTTTAATCATTAAAATCAGTATAATCATTTAACAATATCAACAACTTGATAATATTTATGTTTAATTTATCTGTGTTATGATATAATCGAGTTCATCCTTCATGATTATTCCAATACATATAAGTTATTTCAGTTATTAATGATTTAGCTATTCTTTTCTTAAAAACGTATGATTATGAATTCCTACTGTCCCAACAGTCAATCGATAAAATTTAAAATCAATCATTTTGACAGTTATTATAGCAACGGTAACCATGATAACGGTAACCATGGTAACGGCAACCATGGTAACGGTAACCATGGCAACGGTAACCACGGCAACGGTAACCATAGCAACGGTAACCATGGCAACGATAACCATGACAATGGTAACCATGGCAACGGTTGATTAGCGTGGGTGGTTGTAGGGGGGTTGAGTTCGATAATTTACGGGTGCCACTGATGGTTTCTTAGATTAGAGGGTCAAAATGATATTTCGCTCCCAAAAAGAGAGAGAGATATAGGGAAGGGGAAAAGATTATAGGGCACGGGAGGGAGGGACAAGAATGAGAGGGGGGGGAGGGGAGGGCATATGTGATGGTAGACGAAAAATTGCATTTTGGCTAGGAATTGCGTAAAATCCGTTCTTAGTGAGCGTCTACATCACGAAGATGGAGTAACTATGCTAAATTTCAAGTCAATCGGGCGAATAGTTTCGGAGATCTCGTGATGAGTGAGTGGTATTTCGCTTATATATATATAGATATATATATATATATATATATATTTATTTATATATATACATACATATATATATATATATATATATATATATATATATATAGATTAGACTGGGCCAAAAAAACTGACTATTTTTTTTTCTATCGATACTGTGAAAATATCATTCATGATGATAAAAAAAAATTATTGTGCAAGTTTGAGTCCTTAATAATAATATTAAGGGGTGTATCGTTACGACTATTGATTTTTCAACAGTAATCGCATTTTTTACTCAAAATTCGTTAATTATCAATCTGAAAAATTTTAGCGATATGTATTCTTATAGGAAATTAAATTTCCTAAAAAAAAGTTATCTTTGTAAATTACTGTAAAACAAGCCGTTTCCTTGTAATCATGCCTTAAACAAAGATTTATTTTTCAATTTTGCGTTTCAATTTTGGATTTTGTAGCTACCAGAAATATCAATATTTTTACAATTTAAAATACTTATTTTCAAAGGAAATTTAATGCTCTACAAAAAAGGTCTCTTAACATTTTTGATTAAATTCACTCCTTTCAAAGTTATTCGACGTTGAAGTTAAATTCAAAAATAATTTATCGTTTTTTTCGCGTTACAAATAATTTTTCCTTTTGATTGAAAAATTTATGACTTTAATATTGAGAATAATTTTTTTTTGTTGGAAGACTAAATTTTTTTTTATAAAATCATAATTTACCAATGTATTATTTTGCTTTTTAACGATTAATTATCGACATAAATTCATTTTTACTGTATTTAACTAACTCCAATAGTAAAATAAATTCGGTCCCTTTATTATAAATTATTTATTTGCCTAGTGACATACTTTTACTTACAGAAAAAAAATTGAATAATAAGTCAAAACAAATTAAATCAATAAAAGAGATAAAAAATCATTTTATTTTCACTTATAATTTATATTTTACAAAAAATTCTTTAATTGTTATCAAATCATGGCAAATGATCAGTTGAAAAAATAATTATTCAATCAAATTACTTTTATTACAATTTGGGTATTTTTTCCGGTGTTCACTAACGGCTAACAACAAATACTGAAGTTGTTCTTCGTTTTTAGTGAGACACTTATTGTAATCTTCAATTAATGATACACCACGTTCTGCAACATCATTGACGACAGCTAATTTTCCAAAAAATTCCTTACACTCTTGAAAACTATCATTATTGGACCAATTGCTTATGTCTTCATCGATAAAATCATACGGCAAATCAAATTCTTTGAATATGGTGAGCGATTCTACAGAAATGAAGTCACTGATATCTTTTCTAGCAATTCATCTGAATCGCTTGCTACTTCATATTTTCTGGTTTTAGTATTTGATGATTTATTATTTATTAGATTTTCAATCATTTTTTCTTCACAGTCAGGTCAATAGAATCATCAAATAGAGACATTATGGCTAATTGATCACTCAAATACCATAAATGTCTCACCATTTTCTTGAGAGCAGCTTGCGATACAGTCGAGTTTATTTTGTTATATAATATCAATTGTTGCATCAAAGTCAAATCATTATTTGGAGCCAAAATTGCCGAGGATGAAGTAAACCAAGCTTTTATATAAGTTGTAACTATGAAAATACAAATATGACGAAGATTATTTAACTCTTTAGGTGTAATCTTAAACTCTGTTCGAAAAATAAATATTTTCAAACAATAAATCGCCTTCGACATCCAACGAGCATGACTCATTGCTCCCGGACATTTAAAAGTGTAATTATCCTTTGGCGTAGCTCCCAAGAAAATAGATGATAACTCCAAAAATTCTCGATAGTCATTTCTTGGAAGAAATTTCTGCAAGAAATATGATCATTTCTGTTATTATTGAAAGGTAATATCTTTACATGAGAACTGGAGATTTTTAAATTGTGTACACAAAACGTGGTCAACTTGAATTAAGAAAATTATTAAAAAGAACACTATCTTGCCTAAAATGAAAATTTTCTTTGACCAAAAAGTTTTTTCTGTGTACTTTTACAACTCAAATAACAACTCAAAATATACCTGCGAATAATTATCGATAAAACTTAATAGTTCATCTTTTTTGTTTAATAGTATATTAGCCACTATCTTATCGTTGATGCCAGCGTTATATTTGGATGTGTTGATTTTATTCCAACCGATTTTAAATCGATTAAAAAATGGAACGTTCGGACCTGATTGTACTGGCCAGTAAGCTTCAAAAACGCCTTTTATGACAAGTTCAATTACATGATGACGACAGGGTAACCATATAAGCTTTCGTTTCAGAATTTTCTCAAGCTCTACGCCAGCGCCATGATGAATTCCTATAGATTAGAAAGATAAAAGATTTGATTAGAAACATGAATGGCAAATCAAGTGATTTTTTATTTTGAACTATATTACTTCCATAAATTCTGAAAATATAACAATCAGTGGAGTTAATTTTTGTAATAAAGTTTATTTTTAAATATTATCATCTGACCACAGAAAACTTTATTTTTGGCAAAAAAAATCAACTTGTCGGTTTTAGAGGTTTTTAATTGGAATATTGAAAAATAATTGTGAAAAGATCTTAAGTATAATTTTTCTCTACTTTTTCAAATCTGAGCTTTTTCAAGTAAATAAGACTAATAATTAAAATTTACCCGTATTGGTTGCTGCAGTATCAAAGCATATCGCTTTTATGTAATTACTGACACCCCATTGCTCCATAGTTGAGTATACAGCTAAAGCTTGCTCAATCCCAGATCCTGAATTAATTTTTGGAATACCCAATAGCTGTTCACTGCCAGACGATGTTAAAAGCACCGGAAGCCTATCTACTGTTTCTGTCCCAACAATATCACTTAGCAGTTTACCATCCCAATGGACCACATAATTGTCATTGAATTTTAAGTCTTCTTTTAAGCCTTTAGCAATTTCTTTCCGATGAATTATACGCTGTCGTTGAATAGTTTTATAACTCAAATTTACATTCCGAGTATCGAATCCCACACTTTTAAAGTAGCTGCCAAAACATATGTGGCGCTTCGGCTACTTACATTACCACGATCCAGTGCAGCAGCTAATTCTGGCGTCATAATATTAATTTTTGGTGTCCGTTTTGCTGTTAAAAAATCTGTTTCAAAGTTAGACACATTTGAATTTTGACTCATAAATGAATCTGACTTTGATTGCAACTCCTGACTAGATGTTGTAGCATCACAATCATCATTACTGTTATAATCACGAGAGGTGTCTTCTGAAAAATATAAATTATTTTGACATTGTTAAATAGAAAATACACTTCTTACAAAAAATAAGGGAGCAAGAAAAAAATCAAAATATTTGGGGTATTTTCAACAGTCTGTAACTTATAAAAAAACTATCGTACAACAAATAAAAAAAAGCAAATTGCAGCTCTCAGTATTTTATTTTTGGATCTGAGTTCCAAAAATTTTTTTATTCCTAATCTTAAGAAATCTACCGAGATAAAAATTTTTGAAATTTTTTGGTTTTTATTCTTAGCTTATGGATTTGGAAAAAATTTTTTTGATTTAATCTCTATATGGACTGGATATCTTGCTCATTGAGCTTCGATTTGTTAGTTTGAAAACCTCGATTTGAGCATTTCTCGCTGAGATATCGGCGTTTTAATGAAAAAAGACCATTCTGTCTTTGATTATCAATACCTCAGCAACCAATGATCGTAAAGAAAATTCAAGATGGGTTTTGAAAACTTGGATGAATTTTCTACAAGAATTAGCCATTGATTTTTTGAAAAAAAATTTTTTAATCATTACATGAATTTAAAAGCAACAAAAAGGGCTTTTCGTAGTTTTTAAAAATCAATTGCCTAATCAAAATTTGCTGCAATTTCCTTTTTTTATTTACTGTACGATAATTTTTCACAAGTTACAGCCTGTTGGAAATCCTCCGAATACTTGGATTTCTTTCTTACTTCCTTAATTTTTGTAAGAGTATGATAAAAATTACACAATTGTGTAAGTTTGCAAGGCAATTAACTACTAAAATATTATTTTTGTGTAGAAAATATGCAAAAAATAAGTTATAAAAATTGTCCAATCTTAACATAATTTAAGTTAATTGTACAGAAAAAGATTATATCATCAGCCATATAAATTTTAGGAAAATCTGAGATTTTTCGAGCGTGAAATAATTTCATTGGCCTAAAACAATTCGATTTGAATCAAATTATTTTAGTTTTCTTAGATATATTTTCATCAGTTGAGAAAATTGATTCTTTATTGAAGAATTTTTTTCTTACTTTGTGTAAAACTTAAAAATTTATTGAATATAATAATTTAGATAAGTATTTATTCATTAGAACATATTAACTTATTATTAGCACGGTACAAAATAGTTATTTTGACTTTATTAAACTATTATTAATGAATACGTACCTATCGCCTCTATTTCCATTATTTCTTCGTGTTTTTCGTCTGAGATATTATTATTATTTTCTTGCAGATTTGAAGACATTGGAAGTTGAAAATCAATATTATTATTTCTATCGAAACCTTTTAAACTATTCTTCCCAGCGATGTCAAATAATTGTTCGAGTTTTTTTTCAAAGCTATTTTCTCTTTGTTTTGGAGGACGTGATTTTTTTTTGCGATTGCACAGTAAATATTTCCACTTTTTGAAAATACTAATTATTTTCTTTACAATGTTGCAAAAACCAGAAGTTGAAATCTGCAAATTATTCCAGCAGTCTTGAACGACACTAGCAGTTTTTGAAGCACTATCATAAATTTTTAATTTGAGAACTTGATGTTGATAAAAAAATAATGATAAAACTTCTTTGACAGTCGGAAGCTTACGGTTATTAATTTTCTCAATAGGAACACCGATTAAATAAGTTTTCTCCAATGACATAGTGGCGAGCTTTTTATCAAATCGAACTTAAACGTTACAAAGTAACGTAATGAAACAATTCACAAACACAGAATTAACTAAACGCTTAATTTGTAATACTGAAACAATTAGATACCATAAATAAATTCAAACTATCAATTACAATTAAACAATCTAAAGAAATAAAGAAGAAAATTATATACCAAACAATAAATAAATACTTAATGAAAACTCAAATTTGCGTTGACAACGTTTAAGTTACTTTGCACAATGAAGAATAGAATCAAAGTAATTATGCACAAAGAGTATTCATTTTTTTGAACAATGCAATGATAAAAAGCAGGGGGTGGGAGTGAAGAAAGGCTATATTTTCAGCTTCAGTAATAGATTACGGAAAAGCTCACGATACCTCGCAGCGCTTTGGCGTGAAGAAAGGCAGCGCTGTAGCGTATAACAATCAAGGTCATTTTCCGATCAAAGGAAATCAAAGTTATTATACACGGATAGTATTCCCTTGTTTAAAAGCGCAATAATAGAAGCAAGGTGGTGGGAGAAAGGAAGGCTATGTTTTCAGCTTCGGTAACAGATTACGGAAAAGCTCACGATAACTCGCAGCGCTGTAACGTGAAACTTTCAAGGTCATTTTCAGGTGGTCGACTTCGCTAATAAACACTTACAAATGTAATCGTGGAGGGAGAGTAAAATTAAATTCTCGTTGACATTAAAAAGGACAAAACAACAAGAGGGCTAAAAACGGAAGTTTAAAAGTGTAAGTTTATAGAAAAAAATATATCCCTATACAAATAAATAATTTATAATAAAGGGACCGAATTTATTTTACTATTGGAGTTAGTTAAATACAGTAAAAATGAATTTATGTCGATAATTAATCGTTAAAAAGCAAAATAATACATTGGTAAATTATGATTTTATAAAAAAAATTTAGTCTTCCAACAAAAAAAAATTATTCTCAATATTAAAGTCATAAATTTTTCAATCAAAAGGAAAAAATCATGTGTAACGCGAAAAAAACGATAAATTATTTTTGAATTTAACTTCAACGTCGAATAACTTTGAAAGGAGTGAATTTAATCAAAAATGTTAAGAGACCTTTTTTGTAGAGCATTAAATTTCCTTTGAAAATAAGTATTTTAAATTGTAAAAATATTGATATTTCTGGTAGCTACAAAAATCCAAAATTGAAACGCAAAATTGAAAAAATAAATCTTTGTTTAAGGCATGATTACAAAGGAAACGGCTTGTTTTACAGTAATTTACAAAGATAACTTTTTTAGGAAATTTAATTTCCTATAAGAATACATATCGCTAAAATTTTTCAGATTGATAATTAACGAATTTTGAGTAAAAAATGCGATTACTGTTGAAAAATCAATAGTCGTAACGATACACCCCTTAATATTATTATTAAGGACTCAAACTTGCACAATAATTTTTTTTTATCATCATGAATGATATTTTCACAGTATCGATAGAAAAAAAAAATAGTCAGTTTTTTTGGCCCAGTCTAATATAGATAAGTATATTTACAAAATAATTAACTAATGTAAATAAAAATAAAATTTAAAGTTCAATAAATAAAACAATAAAATAACCAAATATAAAATAACAAATTAAAAAAAAAATTTTTTCCAATTTTTTTTTTCGAAATGGATTTAAATAATTTGGATTTAAAACAATTAATAGTAAATGGAGATGAAACATTTGGACCTCACGATTGGTCTCATGAAATTAAAAAACAAATAATTGGTAAGTCAATAATAGTCATTATTTGTTTATCATGTTTGATACAAATCCATACATCATTGATCAATTATTTTTGACTCAAGAAAATATATTGGATAGCTTTAATTATTTTAGTTATCGAATATTTTAGTTACTTATGCAACACTTTCTTTAGTGAAGAATATTTTCTTGACTGTAGAAAATTTTTTCTTGCTCTAAAACAAGTTATGTCTTTCTGAATACTTTTTTCATTGAGAATTAAATTTTTCTTTGAGTATAAGATCAATTAATTTCACAAAAATCATTAAGAATTTTTTTTTTTTTCTTAAATAGATTTTGTCCACCAGATTGATGGGATTTATGTCGTTGGATGCACTACTATTGTGAAAATTTTTTTGAGAGATGGTCGCATTCATGAGGCAATGGCTTTTAAAGAATCACGAAGTGATTCTTATGGAATTGCATATGATCAAGCACGAAATGTAAAACATTAAATTTCCTTGATTAGTATTAGAGTTAATAATTAATTTTGCTTAATAATTAACAATAATAATTTCTTTTTATTTTCAATAGGGATCATTCATCAGGGCTCTTTATGACACCTTCTTGTTTTTTAAGGAATTCCGCGACAATTTATTCTCTTTAACCGAACAAAAATTAAAAAGATTGGCCAATCAAGAACGATTAAAATTTGAATGGAGAAAAAAAAATAATTCATAATTATTTATGATTCATTAAACTTTATTATTGATTATAATACTCATAAGAGAATTTTATTTATTATTTATTGGCACCAGATGTACAGCTTGTCTAACGAACTCTGATACATCTTTCGCTTAAATCTACTTTTCTTACACTAATTTTATAATTTATTATTTTATTTTAGTATTCCAACTTGATAGTTAATCTATATTTCAATCTATAACGCTAGTAAATACTTTCCTCGACTTTGGGTCGTTTCCTTAGTTTCAGTTTATCGCATATAGCAGATTCTTTTCAAATTTGGAGCTTATAGGAGCTACAGCTCGAAAATTTAAAATTTTAATTGTTAAAACCCACCCCCGCACCTCCCTGTGGGGAGGGATATCGTAAAATTCGTTCATAAATTATTTTTACATTACTTACAAAAAATTTATACAAAATTATGAGTCTGTCGGAGCTGTAGCTCGGAAATTTAAAATTTTCATCGTTAACGCCCACCCCCGCAATCCATATTGGGAGTAGATTGTCATAAAATCTACTCTTAGATCATTTCTACCTCGCATATAGCAGATACTTATCAAATTTTGAGCCTTTAGGAGCTACAGCTAAAAAATTTAAAATTTTCATTGTTAAGACCCACCCCCGCATTCCTCTGTGGAGTGGGATATCGTAAAATTCGTTCATAAATTATTTTTACATCACTTACACAAAATTCATACAAAATTAGGAGTCTGTAGGAGCTAGAAGTCGGAAATTTTTAATTTTCATTGTTAACGTCCACCCCCGCAATCCCTATTGGGAGTAGATTGTCGTAAAATCCGCTCTTGGATCATTTCTACATCACATATAGGAGATTCTTACCAAATTTGAAGTCGATAGGAGCTATAGGTTAAAAATGGAAATTTTCTATTGTTAACGCCCCCGCAACCCCCCTTGTGGGTGGAATTTCGTAAAATCCGTTCTTAGCTGACCTCTACTCGGCGAAAGGAATATTCCTACCGAATTTCAAGTCGCTACGCCTTATGGTTCCAGAGATATCTTGATGAGTCAATATATAGGTGGGAATCTCATATATATATATATATATAGATTATTATTATTTATTATTAAATTGGGCGCCAATTGTAATGGAGTACTTTTTTTTATCCAATTTCTCGCGTGTATACTCCATTAATAATTTTTTAAATTAATTCCATTTATGATGTTCCTGAAAAAATCCATAGATATATTTTTTGACCATGTTAGGGCACCACTTAATTTTTGTTTAAAATTAAGAAAAGATAAGAATAAAAAAAAAGACAAGAGACAATTCCGACTAGACAGTCCTGCTGCACGAGCCTCGACCAGGAGTTCCGTGGGTGGGGTTGTCCGCGGGAGAACTCTAGGCAAACTGCAAATGGAGTCAAGGAAGATTAAAGGTTTCTTAGGCGAAGATTTCTTACATTTTAGCCTTTATCATAGGCATTTAATTAATGTTTCTTTTGACTCTGAGACAAATGAATGGTTTTCATTTATCTGTACAATCTCTTAGTACACAATAACAAAATTTTTGTGTGTTTGTTTATAAATTCTCATTAGCAATGACTACTAACGTCTTTATAATTCTAGTATTACGCTTTTCAATTATTAAAACTTTTCATACGTGCATACTCACAAAATTTTAACCTAGACAACAGCCGTGAAAGAAAAATTTTAACTATAAATCTCAACTTACAAATTTTGTGTGTTGTTACTTGTAAATTGCGAAATTTTACTTAACCCCAAATGGCGGACCAGGGGCGCAGCTTGAATGACGAGGGTCTCTGCGTGCTGTATTCCTTGAATTCTTCGCCGACACCAGCTGGATCCCCAGGGGATTCACCTTCTGCTGTAAGTCTTTTTCAGGAGTGACAAAATAGTTGACGAGACTTAAAGAAGCCGACTTGCAGATTTTTTAAGTGCATCCACAGCTCTTTGACTGAGTGTGGGCTACACGTGGTAACCCCGGTGACTATTCTTTTGGGGTTATTATTTTTCTGGAATCTCGTGATTAGACGTAGCTCTTTTGACTCGAGTACGACCTCACTACTTATAAGAATACGCGGCACTTTGACTTACTAGCGTATAATCTCTTTTGTTGGCGTCCAGAAAACACTTTTTAATAATTTTTTTTTTCACTTGATTTTTTAGCTCCTGTGCTTTCTTTTTTACGCCACCATATTTTTTTTTTCTAAAGTCCCGTCCCCTTCTTCTCCGTCTCTCCTCCTCAGTAGTAACAGTCCCCGCGTGCTGGCCCCCCGGCGGCGACGATCAGAGCGCGTGAAAATTAAAGTTACTCCGTAACAATATTGAGATTTAAAAACAACAGCAATAAATATAGAAATATTTGAATGCTTTACTTAGAAAGAACCAATAAACCATACACCCGTCATAAGCTAACATCTTCCAACCATGTAAAATAATTAAATTATTTTATTGGAGTACAGATTGCACAGAGCTGAGAAATTTCGAGTACAGTTTTGTTTTTGCCGAATAAAATATTATTACATAAAAAAATATTGAATAGAGGTTCTTAAAAGCGCGCCATCACTTATAAAATATTATTGAGCAAAGATTTCGGTGTGTACAGTAAGTACTGAGTAAAGTTAGTATCAAGTAGTGAAAAAATTGAGTAAAGTTTGTTTTAACTTCCCGCTGAGAAAATCGAAGATTTTTAAAATTCGGGAAGTTATTGGTTTCACCCCGTTTTGCGAAAATTGAGTTTTCATCAGATCTCGACGTTTTAAGGTCACAAGAAGCTTTCCTGACTATTTCCGCGATGGTGTCCGTGCGGCTGTGTGTGTGTGTGTGTGTGTGTGTGTGTGTGTGTGTGTGTGTGTGTGTGTGTGTGTGTGTGTGTGTGTGTGTGTGTGTGTGTGTGTGTGTGTGTGTGTGTGTGTGTGTGTGTGTGTGTGATGAATGATCCAAATGACAAGGAGTTGATCGCATCTATTGGTCGATTCGACATTGCTCGGAAAAAAAAGTGGCTTTAAAATCTCATCAGATGATACAAAAATTGTATCACCTGTGAAGTCAACAGAGGTGAACCTAAATTTACATCACCCAGTGATACAATTTTCGTATCTAATGTATTTTAAATGGGACTAGTGGACTAGGGGACTAGTGGGACTAGTGGACTAGTGGCTGTCACAAGTCAATAGTATCAGCTGTCAATGTATAACCTAAAATTAGTATAAACATATATTTTAAAATTAATTATTTGATTGATTAAAGCAATAAAAAATACATACGATATGAAACATCAACAACAAATATAACCTATGACTTGTATGCGCATGCGTGTAGGGCACGCATAATTTACTTCACTGTTATGTAAAATCTACATCACAGTGATACAATATTTTGTAACAGAGTAAAATTACCCTGAGTCGATAAGTCGCCAGATATCGATAACTATTCGACGCAGCACTGGCGCGTCTCGATCTTCGGGCCTAAAGAGAGAGTAGGAGGGGGTAGTTTAGGGTTTATTATATAGGTGAGCCATGCGTTGTGACAGGGAGAAGTAGTATAACCGCCAGACGGAGTGCCACAAAAATCAAGAAGGACCGATCCCCGGAGTAAGTTACCTATCGACAGAAGCCAACAACATCTAGGACTTCAATCTCGAGTAGTGAGTTAGATCGTCGTATAATCAACAAGGTATCAATAATTACGCTGTGGGCTAGGAGTGAACCGTGGGGTTTATACTCGGTTTACTTCTCCTCTGATTAATTGTTCATCAATTATTTTTCATTTAATAATTCCACAATTTAATTAACTTCAATTGTTTAACGTTCGTTAGTCGCTGTGAGCGTCCCTCAAGGGGATTTTTACCCGAGGACTGCTCAAAGACTTTGTGGTGTCAATTGTCGTGAGAATTTATTCTATGAAATTAATTTACTCGAATAATTATTAATAATTCTTGAACATCTGAAAAATCGGTTTTAGTGGCACATATTTTATTCAACAAATTAATAAAATAAAAACCGAATAATAATAAATTCTTCGGTAAATTTCCTTTATCTTCTCACGGACTAGTCGAGCGTCCGTTGAATTGTACAACGCAGTTAATACGTACGCAAGGTCAAACTTTACTACGCACTAACGAATATTGGCGTCCATTTTGAGCGCGAAAATTCTGGTCGATTATTTCAAGCGACAATTTATTAAGAACAATTGAATTATTATTATTAATACTATTTATTACAAGGAAATAATTATTTACCATTTTATTATTTATTGAGAATTCATTTACTGAGATTTCGCCGCATTTGAGACTGACTTACCCGTGGATAATTTTTTGCTAATTTATTTTTATATTGGGATAAATTATTTAATAATTATTTATTTAATCGGAAAATTCCACGTGGTTGATTTTATATATTGAACTTAAGTTCTTGATTTTATTTTAATAATTTAATTTCACAATTTTTGATAAAATTTTTTAGAATTAATTTACCCGCGTGGATATTAAGTCCGGGAATATTTAGTTAAATTTATATCGAATATTCTTAAGAATTTATTTAATGTTGAGTATTAAATTTACGAGTTGATTTTGAATAAAATTATGCGTCAGATTTTAGTTCAGACATTTGGGAATTTAATTATTAGTCGTGGAAATAATTTTATAATTTAATTGCTAGCTAATGACTGATGTTTTAAGTCGAGAATTTAATTTGTCATAATTCTCTTGAATTAAATTTTGTTAATAATTTTTAAATAAAGTAAAGTAGAGTCAGTGTGTGAGTGTGTGCAGGGTATGTGTGTGAGCTGCAAGACATCTAGGTCTACGTTTAGTCACTGGGCCGTTGTCTTATAGCAGTGTATGTGTGTGAACTGCAGGACATCTAGGTCTACGTTTAGTTACTAGATCGTTGTCCTGCAGCAGGGTGTGTTAGGCTGCAGGAGTATCTAGGTCTACGTTTAGTCACTGGGTCGTTACTCCTGTGGGCCGAGTTAACGAGCTCTTGCATACGTTTAGTCTCTGTGCAGGGTAATTAGTCTGTCAAGTCGTAGAGTTAGTTTCGTCAGTTTAGTGAGTTAGTAAAGTTGAGAGTAGTAGTAATAAGCTATTGCTAAGTAATTATAGTGTGAGTGTGTGAGTGTGCGCAATTCGTTAATTGTTTTGTTAATAAATTTTTGGATCCTTTGTTAAATAAAAATTTATTTATTTCATAGCACCTTCCTCCACTCTCTCTCCTTGTAAGATAAGCTCTCGGCTCTGGCAACAGTTCCAGGAACCGTGATTAAAAATACTGGTGGCGCCCTTTTGTTCATTGATTTAGATTTCAATTTTATTTAGTTTATTGTTTTGTTTAAATTTAATTAATGGGACAATTGAGCGGAATAAAAACCCGTTACAATTTGTATTATTTCAATCCAAAAATAATACCACTCGTAAAATAGGATATTTACATCATTTGTGGTGCAAATTTTAAATCATCTTTTTTTTCCGTGTGAATGACCCAGCAGAATATCTCAGGGATGGCATTTAAAATCAACTTTTTTCACATTCTGTTTCATAAATATTGTTTACGTCTCGGTTTGTCTTACCCATATCTTACCACCCGGAACTTTGATGAGTTGTGTACCCTCTGTCGGTAACTTATCTAGCGTTATCGGGTATATCGACGGGTGATTATTTGTTATCGATATCTCTGAACATCAATTTAGAGGGCGCTTTTGGGCCTTATATGAGGTGGGGAGAGGTTGTTTTTGAATTTCGGCGGGGTTATTGGTGGGGGTTATATTATTAATTAATATTCTTATCTTATGAACAACTGTTACCTAATAAATTTTCTTATCTTATGAATAATTGTTATCTAATAAATTTTTTTATCTTTATAAAGCAGTAATTTTCTCTCCAAAAATTTATTTAATCTATTATATTGATCAGCATACTTTTACAATTAATCATCATTTATTTGAAAAATTAGTTATTTTATCAAATTGTTGATCAGTTTATCAGCTTTGTGACTCATTTTTTGTTGTCTACTCGAGAGGACTCTGACTGGAACTTTCCTTAACTCTGAAAAGAGCTCTTACGTGATTGAACTGTTTGGCGGCCTTGAGAAAGGCCTTTGGTTGAGATGAAACTGCGAGTCGGACTAAGCTTTGTCGAGATGACAATTATAGCTAAATGGCAGCTAAGCGGGGACTCAAGGTCACTCGCTCTCGAAAGAGAGCTGGTTGTTTAGTTCTAATAAGAACTATTTGTTTATTTTCAAGAGATCTTAGAAGAGCTGATTAGTTAAAATACTGGTCGCGGACAACAAGCTTTGCGCGCCTGTTGTCTAACGAGATGTGTTCGGTAAGCCTTGCACGCTTACAGCTGGTCTAACAACGCTCTTGACTGTTGAGATGGTCCGTACTAATTTGAGAAGTCTTTGGGAATAGTCAAGCCTTGCGCGCTTGCTATTCCGTGGTTCACTGTAGAGGCAAACCTTGCGCGCTTGCTGCCTTCTCCGAAGCGGTTGATTCAGCCTTTAACGCTGACTCGGGCTGATGAGATGGTCTGTATCGATGAGATGGTCCGTGGTAAGTAACTGTACTCAGTTGTTGGGAATAAGCAAGCCTTGCTCGCTTGCTTTTCCGTATTTCACTATACTTGCAAGCCTTGCACGCTTGCTGAAGTCTCGTTGCTAGTCGCTGGAAGTGTTGTCGAAGGCACAGAAACTACCCCTGAGGCCCGCTGAGCTGCTACTGATATACTGTCGTTGCGGGTAATGGGGGAATAATGTGAGCGCCAATGAGATGGCTCGTTCGAAGTGACGGTGGAGGTGACGGTTTAACCAATGAGAGAGCCTCAGTAAAGTTGTAGACTTAGGTACCGGAAAAGGCGCGGACCGTGGAGAGAGCGCCTGCCAACTAGTTTTGAGTTACAGCTCGTTGTTAAGGTTTTAAAAGTCTTTGGCTTGTTGCGTACGATTCAGATGGTTCACAAATTTCCAACATTTTTAGTAACAAATACCCCTAATTTTCATCTTTTTTTGGTAGGGATTCGGGCTATAAGCGCTGAATCAAATTTTGAAACTTCATAGTTCTAAAAGTTCGAGTGGTGATATACAGTTTTTATCTAATAAGCATGAAAAAAAGTGTTGTGTTAAATAGCTGATTACTTTGCGACTGGTTATTCAGCATATTTATTCATTCCTTTTATAACTCAGTGTGTAAGTATATATTTACAATTAGCCATTTAAATTATCCTATTTCCCATTCTAGAGTATTATAAATAATTTTCTGTGTTTAGTGAATCATGGATTTTTCAGCTATCAACAACGCAGCAACTTTGAAAGACATTCTGCCAAAAAAGAAAATGTCAGAACTCACTCTCAATCAGGAGTATCTAGTCACTGGACTTAAAATGATTACAACTAAATTTGGAGAATGCGTCATTGCGTCATTGGAAGCTGAATTTGCTGTGTATTTACCCAAAGGAGCCACAACTGCAATTCAAAAGAACCCATCATCACTGGAGTTACTCACTAAGCTTATCGATCAAAATAAATGGATCCTTCTTTACCATGGAGGTCAATACAATAAATTTGAATTTATCGAAAATAATAATCCTGAAGATAATGTACAGTAAACATTTATTATTCATGAATAAAGTAGCAATCTACATTACCAGTCCAACTAACTTTCAACATTTTTTCAAATTTTCTCTGGATATTATAACAACTATTATTAATTATTTAAAGAAAATACTATTGTTCAATTCAAATTACTATCTTTATCGATTGTTAAATTTTCATTCAATAAATTTACTAATTAACCCTTCGTCACTCGCGCCATGAGCAGATCGTCGCCTAACAACTACTCAACCTATAGAGACTCACTATAGTGCGAGCGAGAAACTAAAAAAGACGCGAGTGATGAAGGGTTAAATATCTTCAAGTTAATTTTAAAGTTTTCCAAATGATTCTTCTATGTGCTATAATCATTTATAATTTAAAGAAAATATTATAAAACAATTCATGTCACTATTTTTATTAATTGTCAAATTTTTATTCCGTAAATTTATATCCATTTTTCAAGCAAATTCAATTCTTCGCTAATTAAATATTCCCAAGTTAATTTTAATATTTTTTTCAAATTATTTTTTCTACGTACTCTAATTACGATTATATTTATTTATATTACTACTTATTTTTAGAAAATAGCGTTGTTATTTCATTCATGATTTCATTTTTTTTTATTGATTATGAAACTGAAGTACAAAATTTTATTACAAAATTATTATTATTATTATTGTTGTTATTATTATTATTATTAATATTAATATTAAAATAATTCTCTCATAAATAATTACATATAGTTTTAAGATAAAAAAAAAAAAATGTTTAATTTTCTTCAAATTTGAGGCTGCAGTAGATTGAAGTATTGCCCTTTCTCCCACATCAACTGCTGCACCCGCTGATTCAGCAACATTATCGACATTTCCTGTTGGAGATTTCGTTGATGGTATTTTTCTAACTGATCCTGTAGCTGCCTATTATAATCGTTCAATCTTTGCAGCTCACGCTGCTGCTCCACAATAACGATTTGTGGCTGGAAATAATCCATGGAATCTAAACAGATAAAAAAAGTTTTTATTTTGAAAAATAATCATACTTAATAATAAATTTTAAAGATATTAACTTACCGGGTGATGATGATGATGATGATGCTGTTGGTTGCTGTGATGATAATGGACTGGATATAGAGTCTGAAAAATAAAAAAATTTTCTAATGTGAGAAATTTAAATGAAAAAAAATAATTGTAATGAATAATCAAATTGAAGCAAATTATTTTTACCTGGTGATGACGATAATGTTGATAGCAATGTGATGGTGATGGCAATGAGGATGATGATGCCGATGTTGATGATGATCATGATGATGACGATGACCAAAGTTGAGGTTTAGTGCTCCAAAAAAATGATGCTGGTTTTCCCCCGAATGTTAAGGGCGTTGAGGTTCTTACAGGTTGGAAATCAGCCATCAGGTCATTATCATGGGATACATCCTCATTATATATCCCCCTGATCAGCTCATCATCATCCGGCGCATAATCTAAATTGTTATTATCCAACGCAATCGCTTCATCATCATTGGTTGGTGATGGCAACTGTTGATGACCATTGAACATACTCCCGATATGATCATCACTGTCAGGAGTATAGCACAAACTCTCCTCATCAGTTTCCATCACTTCATAATATCACTGTGATGGTGATGATGATGATGATGATGATGACGTAACCAAGATATGGAATCAAGACCTGGATATGGACTGGAGAAAAATCTCCAAGCTAACATTTCTCTCTTATGCTGGTATAGAAATAAATTCATGCAATTAAGCCGAGCAGTGATTGGTGCTGCATTGAACACTAATAATTTAATTCACTGGCAAGATTTGGATAATGCTTTTCAAAATCGCATAAAAACCGGAAGTATCATTAATGAGGGTCATATTGACTCACGAAATTTTCTACATGATGTTAAAAAGATACTTATCGATAAAAATTCAAACTACTCTAAAAACTGAAGGTAATATTAAAGTACCCGGGAAAAAAGTATTAGATCTGCTCTGATCAAATTTGATCTGAGCAGATCAGATTTGATCTAAATTTAGATCTAAATAGATATGGACAGATCTAATTTGATCTGCTTAGAACAAACCACATCAAGTTTGATCAAAATGAAATTGAAACGTAGATATGACTAGATCTGTTCTGATCAAACTAGATCCACTCTGATCAAATTAGATCAATCCAGATCAAGTTTGATCAAAATGAAATTAAAAAGTAGATATGAATAGATCTGTTCTGACGAAACTAGATCCGATCAGATCAAATTAGACCAATTCAGATCAAGTTTGATTAAAATTAAATTGAAAATTAGATATAAGTAGATCTGACTTGATCTATGTAGATCTAATTTAATCTGATTATTACGCGGAAAAAAAAGTTTAGATATGATCAGATCAAGTTAGATCAAATCAGATCAAGCTTGATGAATATATGTCATCATAAAGGTGATATAGATAGATCCAATTAGACCTTCTCTGATCAGAGCAGATCTACTTAGGTACGACTTTTAATACTTTATATTCTAATAAATAGCTCTTAAAAATGCACTAACTTAGATCACGTTTTTTTATTTAATACAAATTATAACCAGATGTTATTGTTTCAATAGAAACTTCGAGTATTCTTCTTTACAATCACGTGCATGAAACCTGGTGATAAGTAATTTATTTATTTGTAATTAATCATCAAAATTGTTGAAGATCAAAAATTTCCAATTTTCAAAAATTTATAACTCAGAAAGTATTAACTTACGGCAAATTTTATAAGAGTCATTTTCATCTTAAAATTGCTTAAAGTATTGAAAAAAAAAATCTGACCTCAAAAAAAAATTATTTCTCAAATAATTGTTTAAACAAATGGCTATAAACAATAGATGGCCCGGGATTTCGCAAAAATGACTGCGATATTTGGTTTCAGTGAGTCAAAATACATAAAGTAATCATATTTTGTACACCGACCTCAAAATTTTACGAAAAGATAATACAGCGCCTACACTATTATCTGAAGAGTAGCTCAGTCAGGTACTTCTAGTAGCTGAATGGTACACTCTGGAACTGACATGCATGAGGACCCAGGTTCGAATCCCCAACATCGCAAATTGTTTTTCAACGATAGCTCGACTTTAAATGACGGAAAATTGATATAAAATACATAATTTCTAATTTGCAAGTAAAAATAATATAAATTTTACTATTATTTTTATTTTATAAACTTTTTTATAAATTGATTCTGTTTCAATCGAACCAGATCTGAACAGATCAGATTTGATCTAATCAGATCAAATTTGATCTGGCCAAAATACAGATCTGCTCAGATCTGATGAATTTAATCTGATTTGATCAGAGCAGATCTAAACTTTTTTTCCCGGGTAAGCACAACTTTAATATGCAAATTTGGAAATTCAAAAAATAATCAACGATTTGAGGAGAATAAATCTTTTAAGGCTCCAACTGTTGATATTTTAATCTCAACATCACTCGAAAATTGGTTCGAAGAAGATGTTTATAATACCGTTCTCCGAAAAATTAAAGAATTTAATAAAAAGGACTCCGGATGGAGTTTAAATGAAGTTATAAACCTGGATGTTGATATCTCCCGGTTTGCTCCGATTCATGGTGGTTTTTCAACTTTCATTCCATTACCAAAGAAGATAATTGATAAAGGCGGTGTCTTGAACATTCAGAATAAGGATATGTACTGTTTTTTATGGTGTATTAAAGCTGCGCTGTTCCCTGCAAAAGATCATCCGTATCGTGTTTCTTCATACAAAAATTTAGATGATAAGTTTAATCTTAAAGGTATAAAATTTCCGATTTCTTGGAAAGACGTTGCAAAATTTGAAAAATTAAATAAATTAAAAATAAATGTTTATGGTATTGAAACGGAAATTGTTGAAGTTAAAAATAATCAAACTAATAAGAATGTCGTAGTTCCATTATATTTAAGCAATAATATCTCAGATAGAAAAACAATTCATCTCCTAATGGTAGAGTCTCGAAGATGTTTCTATGGTAATAAAAATAATGATAATGATATAAAGTATAAAAATCTTGAAAATTTTCAAACGGTTTTCCACTTTACTCTTATCAGAAATCTATCTCGACTTGTGAAATCACAAATTTCTAAAGGAAATGCAAAATTATGGTTCTGTGACCGTTGATTGTGTCATTTTAAATTTCAAAAGTCACTTCAGAAACATCAGATGGACTGTATAAAATTAAATAATGTTAGAATGAAATTACCTCAGACAGATGAAGAAAAAATCTTAAGTTTTAAAAATTACAAATACAAAGACCCAGTACCGTTTATTGTCTATGCTGATATTGAATGCATTCTTCGCTCTGTAAATGATAATACAGAAAAACATATTCCATTCAGTGCTGCATATTATGTTCATTGTAATTATGATGATTTTCTCGCTAAATTCGTACTCAATCGCTAACCAGATTGTGTAAACTGGCTAGTAAGCGAATTAGAATGCTTAGGTAGAAAATTAAATAAATTATTAAAAAATATAATCCCAATGAAAAAACTTACTCCAGCAGAAGAGAATTATCATAAGACTGCTGAAAATTGTCATATATGTGGAAAAATTTTTACATCTAAAGATGAAATACGATGCAAAGATCATAATCATTGTACTGGTAAATATAGAGGTCCGAGTCATCAGTCATGTAACATTAATTATAAACAGTCTCATACAATTCCTATAGTATTTTACAATTTATCTG
Source organism: Cotesia glomerata (assembly GCF_020080835.1). Lineage (NCBI taxonomy): Eukaryota > Metazoa > Arthropoda > Insecta > Hymenoptera > Braconidae > Cotesia > Cotesia glomerata. The sequence continues at coordinate 14,950,572 of NC_058162.1, forward strand.
GATACGATTCACATTTCATTATAAGCTCATTAGCAACAGCCTTTAAAGGTAACTTAAATATTTTACCTGTGAACAAAGAGAGGTATATTTCATTTTCTAAATCTTTAGGGAGCACCTCTGTAAATTGATGGTTTATAAATTCTTTTCGCTTTATGGCATCGAGCATTGATAAGCTAGCGTCCAACCTTACTGATAATGACAAAAGCATTACTCAAAAATATTATAGAAATATTGATGAGTTCAAATTAGTTACCCACAAAGGTGTATTTCCCTATGAATATATTGACTCAGTCGATAAATTAAACTATAATCGTTTACCAGAAAAAAAAAATTTCTACTCGAAACTTAATGATGACAATATTTCTGATGCAAATTATCAGCATGCTCAACATGTATGGGATAAGTTTAACATAAAAACTTTAGGTGAATATTCGGATCTATACTTAAAGACGGATGTATTGTTACTTGCGGATATTTTCGAGAATTTTCGTTATAATTGTTATAAGACCTATGAATTAGATCCAGCACATTATTAAACAATTCCTGGATTAGCTTTCGATGCGATGATGAAGCATACAGGTGTTAAATTAGACTTATTAGATGATGCTGAAATTATACTCTTTTTTGAAAAAGGTATTCGAGGCGGTGTTTCGTAGTATACAAACCGATATGCTAAAGCAACTAATCGATTTATGGGTGAAAATTTCAATAAAAATGATCCAGAGTCTTATATAATGTATTATGATGTGAATAATTTATATGGAGCTGCGATGTGTTCTTCTCTACCATATGGATCTTTTGAGTGGGTTGAAGATTCGGAATTCAAGAATGTTAATAATGTAAATAACTTTTTAAATGATAATGATGATGTAGGATACATTTTAGAGGTAGATTTAGATTACCCACTCGAACTTCATGATAACCATAAAAATTTACCTTTATGTCCCGAACATTTCGTTCCACCGGGAAGCAAACAATCCAAATTAGCTACAACACTTTATTCAAAGAAAAAATATATAATTCATTATAAAAATTTGAAGCAAAGTCTTAAACTAGGTTTGAAGCTTGTAAAAATCCATCGAGTTTTGCGATTCAGACAATCAGAATGGCTTAAACCATATATTGAAAAAAAGACTGACTGTCGAAAATTAGCAAAAAATTACTGAGAAAGATTTTTATAAGCTTATGAATAATGCTGTATTCGGTAAGACGATGGAAAATGTCAGGAAACATAAAGATATAAAAATGACTAGTAAATGGCTTGGAAGATATGGAGCAAGAAATATGATTTCATCTCCAAACTTTCATAGCTTCATGATTTTCAATGCGAACTTGGTTATTATTGAGTTAAATAAAGTGAATGTATATTTCAATAAGCCAATTTATATTGGTTTTAGTATTTTAGATTTATCAAAAACATATATTTATGATTTTCATTATAACTATATAAGAGAAATATTTAGTGGTCATAAATCAAAATTACTATAGACAGATACCGATAGTTTAATATATCAATTTAATGCACCTAATGTATGTGAACATATCAAGCAAGATATAGATAGATTTGATACCTCAGACTATCCTCCTGATAATATTTATAATATTCCATTAAAAAATAAAAAAGTATTAGGTCTCATGAAAGATGAGAACAATGTCAAAATTATGACTGAGTTTGTTGGTTTAAGAGCTAAGCTCTATGCTTATAAAGTTCCTGATTGTTCTAAGCCTGCGGATAGAATTAAAAATAGAGCAAAAGGTGTTAAAGGCTCAGTTGTACGAAAAATTAAGTTTGATGATTATAAAGAGTGTCTAATGAATCATATTAATATTAGACGACATCAATATATAATCAAAAGTAGCAAGCATAAAGTGGAAACAATTAAACAAGAAAAATTAGCATTAAGTTGGGAGGATAATAAAAGAAAGTTAATCGATGATTTAACCAATACTTTACCTTGGGGGTATAAAGAAACTCCTAATAAACGAGCTAGATATAATTAAGAATCTTATAAATGTGTATAGATCTATTCCATATTTATATTTTACGCTAATAAATGTAATTAGATTAAGGATTTTTTCAATAAAAGAACAAAACTTGAAATTATTTCTTTTGTTTAACAATTCATTTATCCATTACATATCAGATTTATCCATTACATATGAGATTTATTCATTACATATCAAATTTATTAATCCAGCTGTTATGTGAATTGTCAAAAGCTAACCACTTAACATAAGCCTTGTTCCTACGTTCCTTGATAATTTTCTCAACTAAATATATATCATCATATTTTACTTTGCTAAGTTCTTCAATATAAAAGCCTCCCTGACTCGGTTGATCCTGGTAGTCAACCAATTTATAAGTTGTAGGATTTCTATTTTGCACAGTCTTGATAGTAAAAATTTCTGTTGTCCAGTTTGGTTTGTATCCCTTCTCGAGTATATGTTTGTATTGACTGTGTGACATAGGAAGAATTTCCCAGGTCAAAAGAAACTAGCTTGGCTATTTGTTTTATTTTAATATTCTTTATTATTATTAATTATTTTGGCTCAGCTGAAGGAATGCGGAGATTCGACGCGCCTGTGTCGCCCCAAGCGGCCTCCTGATCAGAGTGTGAAGCTCCAGGTAAGACTTATAACAGAAAACGCGCCGAATTTGAAAAGTATGCATGAATGAGAGTGGATATTGTAGAGAGTATGTTAGAGTGAGAGCGAAAATCAGTTGAGCAATCAGACGAACCCGCAAATCTTCACGGAGCCATCAACGACCGAAGCGACATCTGGAGGAGGACCACGGCGAGAACGAGGCAAATTTAAAACCGACGAATGACGACGGCGGTTGATCAACGGCAGCAGAGCGAGGCACCATCTGGGGGCCGTAAGCCGAACCGAGTGACATATCGAACAATCATCGATCGCAACGGAGTACTGGATGCATCCCGTAATACAACGGCCGGCTAGAAGAAGCCGTGAGCTGATTGGATGCGAGTTTTTTGAACTAACGGAAAACTAGAGAACACATGTTGCCGAGGAGGCAGCCATAATTAACGGATTCTGATCTGGATGCCGTGCCTGTTAGTCGCGAAAATTCCGATACGCGCATAAAATAATTTTGAAACGCAATTACGATCCGTTATTGGGTTAAACTCTCGTTTACCACTGGTTAATTTGTTGGTCTTGTTAGAGATGTTTTGACGATCTTTTATTGAAAAATCGACGAGTGACGATTATTTTATTATCACGTGTTCATGGGTGACGCCATCGCCGAGACATCGACGCTATTCCGCCTGCTATCCCACCAACTTCGTTGAGAGTCAGCTACCTGGACGAGTACCGACCCGAGGGGTTCACTGCTGCCGCAGGGGTGAGTCTGATCGCTAATCTGGCCCCAGAATGTCCTCACCGCGATATCGCGATCAAATTTAGTGAATTTTACCAGTTTGATTTTTGGTGTAATTTTTTTTAGTATTAATTTTTTTTTGCGAAAGTAATTATTGAATTCCTTTCGGATTATCGAGACGTGTGTGACGACACTCAGAGGCACGGTACCATCGGGGTGTATTTGTGTGTGTGTTCGTACATTAAAACATAGATTCAAAGTCGAACGTTCGATTCTTATTATTTATTTTTTTTGTGTTCGAGACGCTGTCATTGAACCAACTGTTTTACATTATTATTACTATTGTTAATGGTCTTATTGGTTGGAAAATTGATATATGCCGACAATTGAACGTGATTTTTGTGGTTGTTGTTATTAAACGTAACGCCCGAGAAATTCGGAGCTGTGTAAGACAGCTAGCCCGACCGACGTGTCATCTTTGAGCGCGAGCCCAAACTTATCTCGAGCTTCAACTACCCAGCAAGCTTAGTCGATTTACCGACCGTAATTAGTTATCCGCCGCGAGCCCGCCAAATTGTTGAATTTTTGAATTATTTGAATTATTATTTTGCGAATCATCGTCGAATTAAAGCTACATTGTGTTTAATTTGCTATTGCAAATTAATCGGGGAATTTGCGAGCCACCGACGGGCCGAATTTAATTTTTTTTATTTAATTAATTTATGAAATAAATTAACTGTTTATTTCATCGTATGATTAATTATAAATTAATTTGGAATTTGTGCGAGCCGTTGACGGACTGAATTAAATGCTTTATTTGATTATTAATTAATTTTAGAAAAATTAATTGTTTATTACATTGTATTAATAATTATCAATTAATTTGGGAATTTTGCGAGCCATTGACGGACCGACTTTAAGATTTTATTTAATTATTAATTAATTTGAGAAAAATTAATTGTTTATTATATTGTATTATTAATTATAAGTTAAATTGGTGATTTTGCGCGCCATTGACGGACCGAATTTAATTTTGGTTATGATTAATTAATTTGAAGATCAATTAATTGCTTACGTCATCGTAGTATTACTTATAAGTTATATAAATTATTATCTATGAGCCACCGAAGTATCAATGTTATGTTTGTTTCTTTTGGTTATTATTGTTCGTTCATTCGGCGAAGAATTAACTGTTATTATAGTAATTTTTGGAAAATTATTAATGATTCTTGGCGACTGTTAAAATAAATTGTTGACTGGACATTCGGCGATTACTGTTCTTGTTTTCTTTTTCTTTTCCTGAGCTTACTTAGATTTAAGCATTTTACGTTTCGCCGTTCATTCGAATTTTAAGTCTCTTCGTCATGGACGCGCCGCCTGACGACAAACGACAACGACTTCGAATCGTGAAACGGTAAGTTCCTGGTGCCAAACTACCTTCGAAACCTAGGTAAGCTATTTTAGGTGGTGCTCTCCGGCCCTGTTGACGCCAGTGCCGGTGAAGAGACCATTATAACTGATACGAACTTTATCCCCAACTTTAAATTTAGTTTTCAGCATGGGAGTTTTCTTTTTAAGAGTTTCATATATCATTTGCAGCAGTTGTTTTTCTTTATTAGCAGTTACATCGACTGGTTTCATTCTAATTGTTCGACGTTTGGTGTTATTATAAGTATTCACCAAATCAGGAAACATGTCAACCCATTTATAAGTACCTCGACTGGTAAATTGCTGCCACATTTTATTTTTGAGTGTTCGATTGAATCGTTCACATATTGAAGCTTTTAAATTGCTGAATGTTGAGTACATGTTAATTTTGTATTATTTTATAAGGTTTTTGAATTCTTTATTATAAAACTCTTTCCCATTATCAACATGTAGATTTTGTGGTTTGCGGCCTTTTTGAAGTACACTTTTCATTGCATTTTTAACATCATCAGCACTTTTATTTTTAATGGGGACTACCCATGCATACTTTGAAAAAATATCTATTATTGTAAGTAAATATTTATACCCATTATATAATTTAAAATATGGAATCATCTCAACCAAGTCAGCTTGCCATGTTTCATCAATCCCACGTATGTCAACATGACGACGGAGATAATTTCTTCGAGCTAATCGGTGAAGCTCTCTAGCAATAACTTCTTTTTTATCAACCATTTTTAGCAATTTCAGATATCTTTTTTGCGTTTTCTTTCATCCTTTCCTCATCACGCAATAATGACCTTACTACTGAACTAATACGACTTTCCAATTTATTTATCTTATTTTCTTGATTATTGGTAATATTATTCAATGTGTTCACTTTAACTTCCAATTCGTAAATGATGTTATTTATTACGGTAATTGATTTAAAAGACTTATCATTCTCAGCTCCTATTGTAACATCAACCACATCAACATCTTTGAGACCCCCGGATTCAAGATCAGCAATACGTATTTTATTGATGTATTATAGTTTTAAGCTTTGCTATCTCTCGATTGACAATTGAATGCATGCTAGATAATATAACAACATCATTTTTATCTATAGGTTCAGCAACATTACACATTCTTTTTCCATCCAAATTAAAATGGCCATCACTAGTTAACTTAAAACCAACTCCTGGTGCACCCGGGATACCTTTATTATATTGAATGTCATTTTTAGATGATGATGTACGTCCAAACATATCAATCATCATTTGTATGATCCACTTGACTTGACGGTTCACTTGTAAATGATGATATTATAAAGAAAAATTTAATAAATAATCTGAGCTTCGCGCAGTTCCTCAATAATTGATATTATTTCGTTAGAGTGACTAGAATTACCGACTGCTTGAGATACTATAAGTAATCGTTATCTATCAACAAGCTCATTAGGATCCTCCCAGTGAACATAATCAATATTTTTCCGTTTTCTTGAAGCAGTCATAAAGTTAGGTAACCCATGACCCTCTACTGATGACTGAGTTAGCTTGGATATATATTTACTATATTTGATAGACTTTTCAGTGTAAAGACTTCGGTCCGGCTCGTAATGTTTTCTATGTGTATTGGTTGAAATCACAAGGTATTTATAAACATCCAAATCATTTGAATTTATTAATTTCTTTTTATTTTCACTCTTGAATAATCACTCAATCATTCCTGGAGTTAATGAAATAGTTTTGTTTTTCATAATCAAAGTATTATGTTCATGAAACTGCACTGGTGAATCACCCATAAAAAGCTGTTGGCCTCTTCGTCGAATCCCGAATCTAGTGTCTTGTCCTTTAGGATTTTTGTTTCTAGTCAATACTAATACATATTGTGATACAGAATCTCGCTCTTTTAAGGGTGCCCTGGTCATTCCTGGAGACAATGGGTGCATAATAGTTTTATTTATTATGCTTGATTGATCTAAATCAGAATGTTCAGCTGATAATTGAGGGGTATCACTGTAGAACGTTTGATATTAACTTATTTCAGGTTTCTTCAAAGAATAATTTTGTGAGTCCTCTTTCACCTCCTATTTAATTTCATATTTTATAGCTTTAGAGTTTTCAACTAAAGCTTGTAATGGTGTTACGATTGGTTTAAATGCTTCATTTGCTGCTTGTTCAGAAAAATTCCTCCCAATTTTCAATATTTTACATTTTCGTCTGATTGCATCACTAACTTTGGATATTTGATTCAGCATCTCAGTCTGTTGGGGAATATTCTTATATGCCATGTTTTCACACTTAAAAGCACTATAAAACTGTCCAATTTCATATATAACCATCTAATTTATACTTATGAAGCAGTCAAAACCTTTTCTATTACGACCATTATTTACTTCACTATCTTTATCAACCACCACAAATACATGCTTATTATCACTGTTTTTATCATTCCAACATGCTGAACACAAGCATCTGAATTCATTATAAGGCATATCAGTATTCACATGATCATCGTAAATATGTTTTAAATTCATTTCATCTTCACGAAAAAGTTCCAAAAAGTTGGTATTATCCCTAATTAAATGTTTTGGAATTTTCGAATAGGTTTGCGATAGATAGAAACTGTCAATATTTTTATGTCGCCTCATACAAAAATAAGCTCTGATATGATCCTGCTTCTCGCAAGCTACATCATCGAATATCATGAGTGAGTTTGATTGAGCCTCATCAGGATTGATAACTGATTCATGATCACTGAATGGGTGATAACCTACCCCCTCCACAGGTTTTAATATAGATTCCAAAAACTTATACTTTGGTTGGTTTAAGGATTTAGAATAAACATAAATATTTTCTCCAACTATTAGGATGAGTGACCAGAGCTAAAAGAGCGTTAGTCTTTCCACAATTCAATGGCCCACAGATAATTGCTCTGACAGTATTTGGTAAGAGCGCTCCATGTCGCTTTGGAACTTTTTTTTTCATCACCTTGTACAATCGCATCAAAATTCATGACAGGTAATTTAGCAGTTTGTTTTTTAAATTTCATCTTGATTTTTATATATACTAATTAATGCTACCAAGGTGACATTCAAATCATAACTCATTAATTTGACTATAAATATCCCGTATTTATACAATTTGTCAGTTATTGATCAATCATGGTGAAGAACTGAAGTACTGTTAAAGCTAAAATTAAGAGTGGTAGGGGTATTGTTAATGGTATTATCAATAAACTACCAATAGAATTACATGTACCAGGATATCAGTATTGTGGGCCTGGCACAAAATTATCAAAGAGACTAGCTCGAGGAGATCCAGGAATAAACCCGCCAGATAAAGCGTGTAAAGAGCATGATATTGATTATTCAAAAAGTAAGGGTAATATGCAGGCGCGTCATGAAGCTGATAAGAAGCTGGCAGAACAGGCTGCACGAAGTCTTCACGCAAAAGATGCTAGTATTGGTGAGAAAGCTGTCGCTTGGGGTGTTAACAAGACGATGCGAATTAAGAGAAGTCTGGGTATGTGCTTGCATATGAAAAATAAAAATTTAAAGAAGAGTAAAAATTTAAAGAAAAAAATCAGAGGCCGTAACCTGAATAAGTCTGTATCAATACGAAAAATTATTAGTTTAGCTAAAAAATCGATGTCTAAAAGTATTGAACCGATTAAATCAGCTTTACATGCAGCTCGAAAAGCTGTTAAGGATGCTTGTGGTAAAAAAAATGTTAAATTACCACGGATATTACCAGAACCATCAAAAATTGGTGGGGTGCTACCATTTCTAATCCCAGCTTTTGCAGCACTTAGTGCTGTATGTAGTTTAAGTGGAGGTGTGGCGGCAATCGTTCATACTGTAAATGCAGCTAAATCAGCTAAACGAGAGCTGGAGGAAAGTAAACGTTATAATAAGACTATGGAAGCAATAGCTAGGTAAAGGGTAATACTTGACACCGTATAAACAGGGGATGGGATTGTATTTGAGACCTAATCCAAAAAACTAATAACGCTACCACATCGAGCACTCTCAAATTATGATTTAATAAAATATACAAAGGATTCAAAAATCCCATATTTTCGAGGTGTCTTCATGAGAAATGATTCACCAAAGTCTAGACCATGGACGAATGAATCTGCAATCATAAATCTGGATGATAAAAATGGGAATGGGACACGTTGGGTTGCCTATAAGTAAAATAATAATGATGTTAATTATTTCGATAGCTTTGGAAATCTTCAACCACCTAGTGATCTCATGAAATATCTTGATGTGAGTAGCGTTAAGTATAACCATAAAATATACCAAGATTACAATACAGTTATATGTGGACACTTATGTCTTAAATTTTTGAGTGATCAACTATACATTCACATGTTAAGTATAATCAGCTATCAGTCATGGATGAGTCACTGTCGTTGACACTATCAGGAAATAACTCTGGAGGCTCAATATTTTCCACCAATTGAGTTATCACCTACAAAAACTTATGTTTTGGGATTAGTGGAACTGTTAACGTATAATTCAATACCTAATATTGATGGTGCTAATAAAATTTATATTGGAACTAGTCTTGAACGGGCTGATAAAGTCATAACGATACCAACTGGAAGCTACGAGTTGAAGGATGTCGAGAAATATATATTAAAACATAAGCCAGAAAATGTTGAATTCAGTTTAAAAGCAAACAATAATGAATTGCGAAGTGAAATAAAATGTAATAAGACTATTAATTTGTAACGGGTTTTTATGCCGCTCAATTGGCTCCTTACATTAAATTAATTAAAACAGTAAACTAAACAAGATGAATCTAAATTAATAAATAAAAGGGCGTTACCAGGATTTTTAATCACGGTTCCTGGAACCGGAACCAGAGCTGAGCTTATCTTACAGGGAGAGAGAGAGTGGAGGAAGGTGATCTGAAAGAAATAAATTTTTATTTAACAATGGATCCAAAAATTTATTAGCAAAACAATTTAACAACTATTAGTCACACACTCACTCATACTATAATTAACTTATTATCTAGCGACGTGGAGGAATAACTGCGAGACAAATGATATTTACAACGATACCTTTCCAAACGACGAAGCGATGACTAGCTGGGATGTTCTAACGGACGGTCTCCCACAACCTGATTAACCTAGTTGAGCTTTTTCTAATGAACGGTCTCCCACACCTGCCTAAAACTATTTGGGCTGTTTCTAACAAACGGTCTCTCACACCTGCCTAAAACTATTGGGCTTTTTCGAACGAACGGTCTCCCACACCTGCCTAAGACTAAACTTAAAATTACAAGTCCACCGGACAACTTAACAAAACTACCTCCACACACTTTTAACTTGATTTTAAGTCCACCGGACTATTAATACTTATTACACTATTAATACTCTCTATCACACATTACCCGCACAAATCTCACACACATAACCCACTCACACACACACTCTGATTTTACTTTACTTTTATTTTTTGACATAAAAGTTTTACAAAAATTTAATATCAGAAAATAATTACATTAAATTTTATTTAATTATTTCGGTCATTAGCTAGCAATTAAAGTATTAATTATTTTCAAGACTAAAATGAATTCCCAAAATTTTGAACTAAAAACCGACGCCTAAATTTACTCCAAATCAATCACGAGTTTAATACTCAACGATAAATAAATTTTTAGGAACAATATCGACGCATAATTTTATTCAAATTCAACTCGTAATTTATTTTTTAAATAATAAATAATTCTTATTAAAATTCATCAATTGATTTTAACTAAAATTCCCGGGCTTAATAATCCAAGTTATTAATTAAATCCTAATAATTTTATCAATGACGATATTAAATTAATAATTAAATTTTCCAGAACTTAAGTTCAATATAAAAATGACCACGTGGAATTTTCCGATTAAATAAATAATTAATGAACAATTTATCTCAATATAAAATGAACTAACGAAAAATTATCCACGGGTAATTCAATCTTAATTGCGCCAAAATTCAGTAAATCGATTTTCAATAATTAATAAAATGTTAAATAAATTTTTCATTGTAATAAATAATATTAATTAATAATAATTCAATTTTTTTTAATAATTCGTCGTGTAAAATAATTGCCAGGAATTTTCGCGCTCAAAATGGACGCCGTTGTTCATTAGTGCGTAGTAGACTTTGACCTTAGGTATAAGTTAACTGCGTTGTAAAATTCGACCGACGATTGCCTGATCCGTGAGAAGACAAAGAAACTTTCTCGAAGAATTTATTACTCGGTTTTATTTTATTACATAAAATATTTGCAACTAAACCGATTTTTCAGATGTTCAGAATTATTTATAATTAATCGAGTAAATTAATAAAATAAATTCTTACGACAATTAACACCGCAAGGTCCTTGAGCAGTCCTCGGGTATAAATCCCCTTGATAAATCTCAACGGCAACTAACGAATCAAAATCAATTGCAATTAAATAACTATTGAATTATTATTAATTAAATTGAGAATAATTAATCAGAAGAGAAGCAAACCGAGTATAAACCCCGCGGTCCACTCCTAGCCCACAGAGTAATTATTGATACCTTGTTGAATATACGACGATCTAACTCACTACTCGAGATTGGAGTCCTAGGTGTTATTGGCTTCTGTCGTCTGGTAACTACTCCGGGGATCGGTCCCTCTTGATTTCTGTGGCACACTCTCTGGCGGTTACACTACTTCTCCCTGTTGCAACGCATGGCTCACCTATATAATAACCCCCAAAATACCCCCTCCTACTCTCTCTTTAGGCCCGAAGATCGAAGCGCACCAGTGCTAGTCGAATAGTTATCGATGTCTGGCGACCTATCGATGCAGGGTAATTTTACCCTGCTACAAATTTTAAACCAAGAGATTCAATTGCATCATTATTAGAATTTAAAAATCGTGAACTAAAAGCAGATATTGTTCATCAATCTGATTCACCAATCAAAATTCTGAAAATTAATGCCTTGAGGATTGAATGTAATATTACTACTGGTGCATACATAAATAGTCAAAAAGTTCATACAATCCATGAGTTTTTTCCGAGTGTTGGACCAGGATATAAGATCATTGAGGTTCCATCACACGTCATTTACCTCCCAATCGCCGTTAAGATATTTATCTATATTCTATATATATATATATATATATATATATATATATATATATATATATATATATATATATATATATATAAGGAGATTTCCACCTATATATTGACTTATCACGATATCTCTGGAAACATAAGGCGTAGAGATTTGAAATTTTGTAGGAATATTCCTTTCGCCGAGTAGAGGTCAGCTAAGAACGGATTTTACGAAATTCCACCCACAAGGGGGGTTGCGGGGGCGTTGACAATGGAAAATTCCCATTTTTAAACTATAGCTCCTATCGACTCCAAATTTAGTAGGAATCTCCTATATGTGATGTAGAAATGATCTACAAGCGGATTTTATGACAATCTACTCCCAATATGGATTGCGGGGGTAGGCGTTAACAATGAAAATTAAAAGTTTCCAAACTATAGCTCCTACAGACTCAAAATTTTGTAGGAATTTTCTGTAAGTGATGTAAAAATAATTTATAAACGAATTTTAGGATATCTCAACCCACAGGGGGTTGCGGGGGTGGGTATTTACAATGAAAATTTTTAATTTTCAATCTATAGCTCCTACAGACTCCAATTGGGTAGGAATTTTCGCTAAGAGATGTAGAAATAATATATGAACGAATTTTAAAATACCTCACAGGAGTTTGCGGGGGTGGGTGTTAACAATTAAAATTTTTAATTTCCAAGCTTTAGCTCCTATAAACTCCAAATTTAGTAGAGGTCTTCTATATGTGATATAAAAATGATCTAATAATGGATTTTACAACGAATCAACTCCAATAATGATCGTGGGGGTGAGTGTTAACCATAAAAAATCTTAATTTCCAAAATATAGCTTCTAAAAACTCTAAATTTGGTAGAAATTTTTTATCTCTTATGTAGAGATCACCTCAAAATGGATTTCAATAAAGTCTACTTCCGATAGGAATTGCGGAGGTGAGTGTTAAAATCTAAAATTTTCATTTATAAACTGTAACTTCTACAGACTCCAAATTCGGTGAGAATCTTTGTGTATGATGTCTATTTCAGTTAAGGGATTGGGGGGGCATTGATAATGAAAATTTCCCGTTTGTAAAATATAGTTCTTATAGACTCCAAATTTGGTAAAAATCTTCTACATGTGGTGTAGAAATAATCTAAGAGCGGATTTAACGACGAATCACACCCAATAAGGATTGCGAGGGTGGGTGTTGACAAAAAAAATCTTAATTTCCAAAATATAGCTTCTAAAAGCTGTAAATTTGGTAAGAATCTTTTATTTGTCATGTAGAGATCATCTCAAAACGGATTTCAATAAATTCTATTTCCAACAGGGATTGCGGGGCTGGGTGTTAGAATTTCAAATTTCCATTTTCAAACTGTAACTTTAACAAACTCGAAATTAGGTCGGAATCTTTCATTTGTCATGAGGAGATCATCTCAAAACGGATTCCGAAAAATTCTACTTTCGATAGGGATTGCGGGGGCGTTAACAATGAAAATTTCTCATTTCCAATCGATAGTTTTTATAGACTCAAAGTTTTGTTGAAATCTTTTATTTATAATGTAAAAATCATCTCGAATAGGATCTTACGAAGTTTCTCCCCCACATAGGAGTGCGGGAATGATAATTGTCAAAAAATTCATATTTTTTAAATACAGTTCCTACAAATATAAAATTTGATAGAATCTCAAGAGAAACAGACAAATACCGGGATAGCCTCCAAGGTCAACGGATTTAAATATTTTTCTTACTTAATAGTGATATTTTCTTACAACAATCGTCTCTTTGGCAGCGGCAAAAAAGTCATTGTAACATTTCCAAAATTTAACATTACATATAGCTATTCAGTCAATGGACTAAGAATTTTACATACATTTTATTTTTGCTGATCACATAATCGATGAATTCTTCTCATTACGGAATTGCGAAAATGTAACAGATTAAAAGCATTGCATTTTCTAAACACATGAGATATAGAAAAGAAATTTGAGATATAGAAAATATGAAAAAAAATAAATAAAAATAAAACATAAAATTTGATTTATTTCCTTTTCAATTCGCCCAGCAAAGCGGGCGGGAAACCACTAGTTATTTATATTTGTAATGTGGAACGCTTCACAAATATAAATAATGCTGTGAAGCGGGAAAGAATAGGAGTTACGGTAATTATTACGTGAAGCGTTCCACAATTTAAATCTTAACATGAGTAGAAATCTGTATGCATTAATATATGACATGTTTACTAATTTTCAAGTTTCATACTATAATAAAGATCCAGAGCCTCTATTAAGGGGTTAGGGGTAGTCAGAATTTTCAAAAAATCGATTATTTTTTTTTGCATTTTCGTTATGTGTAATATCTTAAAAATATTCTCTGAAAATTTCAAGTAGATCCGATAATTAGTTTTTGAGTTATTCGACACATAACAAAGAGAGCTCGGGTACTTCAAAGCGCTCGGGAGCAGATAGCTAGCGGCAGCTTCAAGAAACCCCTTTTTAGGGTTCTATTGTCATCCTATTCTGGAATTATAAAAGCAGATCCTTACAAAAATACAACCATAAATTCAAAGGAATGTATAGGCCATGTTCAGAAGCGGATGGGGACTCGACTGCGTACTCTGAAAACTAAACAAAAAGGTCTTGGTGGTAGAGGTAGGCTTACAGGAAAAGTAATAGACAAATTAACTATGGTTTATCAATACGTCGTCATTGCGATTCTATTGAAGATATGAAATCTGCTATTATGGCAACTTTTTACCACTACGGTTCGACTGATGAAAATCCGAATTATGATATGTGTCCCAAAGGCGAAAATTTTTGGTGCTCTTACCAGCGCGCTGAAGCAAGTGGAGAGCTTGATACTTATACTCAAGATTATTCTCCCTTACCTCCTGATGTTTTAAATGCTATTAAACCGATTTACGACGATCTCAGTAATGATAATTTACTTTCAAGATGTGTAGGTGGAATCAATCAGAATAATAATGAGAGCTTCAACCAACTAGTGTGGAAAATATGCCCAAAAACCGTGAATACTAGTTCTACTATCGTACAAATTGCTGCATACATAGCTACTTGTATATTTAATTAAGGTACAAATTTATTATTAATGATTATGGATACCCTAGGACTTAATTATGGGTCTAATTCCCATCGGTATGCTGAAAAATTGGATGCTGCACGTGTAAAAGTGGCAGATCAGCGCGCCAACGACAACACTCGGGAAGGCAGAATGCTTCGTAGGCAACAGCAAATTGATGTTTTGGAAACTTCCACAATGGCTGAAGAACTATTATATGGCTCAGGAATAGATGACTCGATGTAAGTAATTTAATAATTCGTATTTCTGTACGTGAATCTAGTGTGAAACTTTAAACGCGTTTATCTCAAAACTATGTTTTTTGAACTGGTGACAACTGTAACTCTAAAACCGCTCAGTAGATTTCAATAAAATTTATACAGCTTTTAGAATACATAATAAACTCGGGCCTGATCGAAGGATTTTTTTTTTTTTTTAAATTTCGATTTTTTAAGACCAATTAACTGTTGATTTTTTCCCAAAAATCTAGACAAAAATTTCCTGAGGCCGCCATTTTGTTAATTGTTGAAAAAAAAAATCCTTCGATCAGGCCCAGGATTATCTATTTATAAAACTAATTTTTTTCATCCGATTGATTTTAGATGAATCTCCAAGGACTTATGATTGTCACCGCAAGGACCTTTTTTTGGAACTGGGTCAACACAGACAGCTATAACTTTGGAAATTTAATTTTATTTTTTTGAAATTTTCGTGACTTCAAGTTAAAACATTGTATAATAATGCCATATTACTACTTTTGTAAAATAACATGATTTAATAGCAAAAAAAAAAAATACTGAAAATTCTAATTTTTTCGTGCCTCTGACTACCCCTAACCCCTTAACGAAAGTTCAACTTTTAACTGACGCACCACTCTACATTATAGATTGCTCAAAGCAAAATGAATCAAACAAGTCGGGACCTGTTGATATACGAATTGAATTTGAATCGGAAAATCAGTTTCCTGATAGTACAGCTGCATACTGTCTAATATTCCATGATCGTATTATTGAATATAATAAGTAATGTAAGGAAAATAACATAAATTTGTATTGAAATGCAAATAAAATAAACAATTTAAAATTTAATAAACGTTTATTATTTAATTTATCCCATATTACATAAGTATTTATTTATTATAATTATTATTTAACCCTAATTATGATGGATTTATTCTTCTATAGATGACCTGGTAGCTTATCCCAAATATCTTTGATTTGCTTCGGAGCCACTTTGAAGAGAAATTTCTCATCTAAGCATGTGATATCGATAGCATGCATTCTGAATAAGCTGTTGAGATTATAAAAAATTTCAACAGACTTTTCATATGAAGCTCCAGCACCCAAAAATTCTATGATCCATCGTTTAAATCGTTGAGCAGTTTCGTACGCGCAAGCGTAATTTAAATTCATTTAATGATGACACTGATTCTCACAGCGATAAATTTATAAGACATAACAGCTTCAGGAGAATACAAACGCATATTTTCGATATTAATAATTGGAAGCGTGGTATGAGTCATCAGATCAAACTAATTTACTTTCCATGCACCATGCACATAAATAGTACGCGCATTATCTGTTAAGCTTTTTATAACATTTTTTCGCATATCATATGGTGTAGCACCAGTATCCCATTGTATTCCATGTTTGTAACCCTTATAATCAGTGGTTTCTGAAACCCACCCTTCATTAGGATTATCAAACGGTGGTTTAAAGATGTAATATCTACACTCATATGCTCCTCTATTGATAATGTCACCAGAAATATTAATTGCACATAGTTCTTTGACTGTAAACTCTTCACCACATATTTCAAACCCTGTGATATCCAAGATGATCTCCATCTTGTCTATTCCTCCGCTAATCGTTTTTTCAATAGCTCCAATTTTGAAATTTGTTTGATAATTTCCTGTCGAGTCATACGCTTCTTCAGTGCAGATAATTTTATAATATCCGTAATAACTTGAGCAAATTCACGAGCTTGATGAATAAAGATGCTTGCAGTTGAATAAATAGTGGGCAATTCAAAAGGGTCTGAATATTCTGAGTGGTTGTCAACATTAATTCTGTAGTCTGGATAGACTAAATCGTTAATAGCATTATATTCACAACTGCGAGACTTAACAATATCCTTTTCATGATTTCTCAAATGTTTGAGTAATTCGATACCAAACACTTTAAAAAACTGATCTACAAACATAGTACCATCCGTTGAACTACTTCACTCGAGGAAAAATTTTTAGAACTGTAGATATGCAGTGAGTATTGTTGGATCTTATAGCCCAAATGCTTACCAAAAATAGATGAAAATAAGGGGTATTTGTTACTAAAAATGAGTCATACAGCTGATAAGCTGATCAACAATTTGATGAAATAACTAATTTTTCAAATAAATGATGATTAATTGTAAAGTATGCTGATCAATTTAATAGATTAAATAAATATTTGGAGAGAAAGTTACTGACTCATAAAGTTAAGAAAATTTATTAGATAACAATCTATCTATATATACAAAAATAAATTTCTGTGCGTTATTATTAGTTAGTCTCGCTAAAACTCAAAAACGGCTGGACCGATTTTCAAATTTTTTTTTTCGTTTTGTTCGCTATAGTTCAGAGATGGTTTAGAGAAATAAAAATTTTTGAAAAACTCGAAAGTTCAGTTAAAAAAATAAAAAAAAAAAAAAAGTTAATTGCTGTGGGTTCGTCTCACTGAAATTCAAAAAAGGCTGGATCGATTTTCAAAATTGTTTTTTTTTGTTTTGTTTGCTGTAGTTCAGAGATGATTCAGAAAAAAAATTTTTTTGGAAAACCCAACAGTTTAGCTAAAAAAATCATTATCATCAATCATCATCGAATAATAAAAAAATATAAAAATAAATTGCTGTGCGTTAGTCTCGCCAAAACTCAAAAACGGGTGGATCGATTAAAAAATTTTTTAACTTCCCGCTAAGAAAATCGAAGATTTTCAAAAATCGGGAAGTTATTGTTTTCACCCCGTTTTGCAAAAATCGAGTTTTCATCAGATCTCGACGTTTGAAGGTCACAGGAAGCTTCCCTGACTATCCCCGCGAGGTTTTCACGGTGTCTGTGTGTATGTGTGTGTGTGTGTGTGTGTGTGTGTGTGTGTGTGTGTGTGTGTGTGTGTGTGTGTGTGTGTGTGTGTGTGTGTGTGAAAGTATGTGAACCGCTTATAACTTTTGAACGGCTCAACCGATTTCATTGCAGTTGGTGCCATTCGAAAGGGCTTGACCAAATTTAGATTTTAAAAACTATTTGGACCAATTCAGATCGATAGATTTTGAGAAATCTTGGAAAAACTGAAAAAAAAATTTTTTTCAAATGTGGTTTTTTTGGAATAACTTTTAAACGGCTTCAAGGTTCAATTCCAAAAACTAATCAGCTCTTAACCTCAAAAAACCACGTCGATCGCCACCAGTCTGGTCAAAATCGGTTGATTCGTTCGAGAGATATCGTGAACGAAAGAAAACCGAAAAAAGTGTTTTTTCGGAATAACTCCAAAATTCCTAGCGTGATCAATCAAAAATTTGAGATTCTTGGTGAGGCTTGAAAAACTGCGTCGAATGCTTCTAACCGCGTAAAAATCGGTTTATTCATTCAAAAGTTATTGCGGTTTAAAAATTCAAAAAATAGTGTCTTATCAAATCTCTATCAGACTTTTGAGCTCGAAGAGCTTTAAAGCATAGGAAAGTAATCTCTTTGAGCTCGGAGAGCTCAAAATAACCCATCAATTGTATTTTTGAGCTCGAAGAGCTCAAAAACGTCATTGGTGCAATTTTAAGCGCCTAAGTATGGAATTAGCGGGAAGTTGCAGGGATGGCCTTCAGGGTCAACCGTTTTCCTAATTTTTTTTGTTTTGTTCGCTATAGTTAAGGGATGATTTAAAAAAAAAATTAGGAAAATGGTTGACCCTGAAGGCCATCCGTGCAACTTCCCGCTAATTTCATACCTAGGCGCTTAAAATTGCACTTATGACGTTTTTGAGCTCTTCGAGCTCAAAAATACAATTTATATGTTATTTTGAGCTCTCCGAGCTCAAGGAGACAGCTTTCCTATGCTTTTGAATTCTTTGAGCTCAAAAATCTTATCAAAGTTTAATGAAACACGATTTTTAAATTTTCAAACTGCTATAACTTTTGAATGAATTAATCGATTTTTACGCATTTGGCAGCGATAGATGTAGTTTTTTAAGCTCTATAAATAATTCAAAACATAAAAATTGATCTGATGAAACATTTCGGAGTTATTACAAAAAAACACTTTTTTCGATTTTTTTCGACAACGATATCTCACGAACGCATCAACCGATTCTGACGATTTTCGTGGTGATCGATGCAGGTTTTCAAGGTTAAGAGCTAATGAGTTTTCAAGGTCGATCGGTTTAGCCAATTCGGATATATGTAAAAAAAATAGATAAAACAACAAATTTTTTTTTCACTTTTTTTGCGATTTCTCGAAATCTACTGGTCCGAATCAGTTCCAACTTTCAGAAAATTTAAGTTTGGCGAAGACCTTTCGAATGATATTAACTGGGATCAAATCGGTCAAGCCGTTCAGAAGTTATAAGAAGTTTATACACACACACACACACACACACACACACACACACACATACAGACGTACGGGCATCATCGTAAAAATAGTCAGGAAAGCTTCTTAGGGCTTCAAAACGTCGAGATCTGTTGTAACCTCGATTTTTTCAAAACAGGGTGAAAACAATAACTTCCCTATTTTTTGAAAATTTTCGATTTTCTTAGCGGGAAGTTAAAAATTTTTGAAAAACGCGAAAGTTCAGCTAAAAAAATCAAAAATTATTAATTTTGTGTTGGAATCGCTATTGTTACGCTTGAGCCTCAAGGTTGCAAGAGAGTACCAAAATTGCTCGATATATAGGAAGATACGTACAAATATACTGCAGAGTTGTACTATTTACCTATTCAGTTTATCGAACATAACCACAAATCTCAAGAAGAAACGCAAGAAGAATGTTTGTCATTACTTTTGTGTTGTTCGTGTTTATTTTTGTAATGTTTATATCTATCTATCAATGGGGTATTTCATACCAAATCGACCACTTTTGAACCCGACCCCTTTAGATTTAGCTGAAACTTTACGATTCTTTTCTACCCTTCAAAAGACATTTTTGAGAATTTTTTCAAATTTTTTGATCCAACCCAAAAAAAGGTATGAATTTTTCAAAAAAATGGCTTTTTTATTTTCAAATAGCCATAACTTTTTTAGGCATTGACCTTTGGGTACCTTTTTCTTTTAAGAAATTTTTTTTTTTGAATGAACTTCTGAAAAAAAAATGGAATATGATCAATTCTATAAAAAATAATGGGTTCTTTTTTAAGCACAATCGTTATTTTTTCGAAGTTGGTGACTTTTTGTTTTTAATTTTTTATCTCAAAAAAAAACTTCAATCAATTTGACAACTATTTCCGCTCATCCCGGGCAGGGCCAATTTTTTTTTATATTTTTTTTAATTTAAAAAAAAAAAAAAATTTATTTTAGAAAATTTGACAATTTTTTTTTCAATTAAATAAAAAAAAAATTAGGAAAACGGTTGACCCTGAAAGCCATCCTTACAATTTCCCGCTAATTTCATATCTGGACGCTTAAAATCGCAATTATGTCGTTTTTGAGCTCTCTGAGCTCAAATTTTTTTGAAAAATTCATAACCTTTTTTGGGTTGAACAAATAAATTTTAAAAAATTCTCAAAAATGTTTTTCAAAAGGTAGAAAACAATGATAAAGTTTCAGCTAAATCTAAAGGGGTCGAGTTCAAATGTGTTCGCTTTGGCATGGAATACTCCATGTATAAAAATGAATAGCTGTGCATTAGTCTCGCTAAAACTTAAAAACAACTGGACTGATTTTGATAATTTTTTTTTTATTTTGTACGTCATCAGGTATAGTTAGAGGATGGTTTAGAAAAAAAAATAAAAAGTTGAAAAAAAAAATCCTAAATATTAAGAAATCAAAAATATCAAGTAACATCAATTGTTTCCTGCTTCACAGCAGTATTTTATTTGTCACCTATATAAGTCTATCTATATATATAGATAAAAATGAATAGCTGTGCGTTAATCTCGCTATAGTTCAGGGATGTTTTCGAAAGAAAAAAATTTTTGAAAAACCCGAAAGTTTTGCTAAGGAAATCAACGGATCTAAAATTGTTAAACGTCTATCTTCTGTATGTATGAACAAAAAAAATTTCATAAATTCAGTGTTCATTTTTTAGGATCTTGATTTTCAGGCGATAATGAGAAGCGAGTTTCATTTAATAACTTGACAAAATTCTAACCGCGCTTCAGGCAGCCAGTATTTATTCTTTATAGAAGTAGATTAGAGTTTAGATTGATAATCGCTGTTTGGAAGGTGTTTTGAAATATATTGTAGGTGATACGAAGTTCACCGGGTCAGCTAGTTGTTCATAGGATAAGAATATTAATTAATAATATAACCCCCACCAATAACCCCGCCGAAATACAAAAACAACCTCTTCCCACCTTATATAACGCCCAAAAGTGCCCTCTAAATTCACGCTCAGAGATATTGATAACAAATAATCACCTGTCGATATACCCGATAACGCTTGATAAGTTACCGACAGAGGGTACACAATTCATCGAAGTTCCGGGTGGTCGCCGCTAGGTGGCGCTTGGGGTTAGCTGCAAACTCCCTCTGT
Source organism: Cotesia glomerata (assembly GCF_020080835.1). Classification (NCBI taxonomy): domain Eukaryota; kingdom Metazoa; phylum Arthropoda; class Insecta; order Hymenoptera; family Braconidae; genus Cotesia; species Cotesia glomerata. Next base: position 14,972,220 of record NC_058162.1, read on the forward strand.
TTAACTACTTATCAACTTAGAGTGAAAAATTCCATATTAAGTAATTTTGTAGAAAATTTGATTTCTTGTAACAATGTGAAGATACAAATCTGAAACACATTTTTTTTCATTTTTGAAACGTGAAAGAAAAATTTTCTCATTGTTATATCAATTATTTCTTTAGTAAGTATTTCAACTTTGTGTTTTTTTTTCTTTTTCAGAATGCAATTATGATGGCGACTACACTATCGAAAAGACTTCCACTATTCATGACAGCATTAAGTCAAGAAGACAATCAGGCATAGAAAAATACACCTATTGTCTCATTGTTTCCGCAAATGATAATCATAAATTGTTGAAAAATGTATGCTGCTGCAGGAGGAACTAGCGTTGCTAATCGAAGAAAACAGAAGCAAATCAGCAAACAACGACCTTCACAAATTTTGAACGGCCCAAAAACTTCGCGTGGTAGATATATTGCCGAGTCAGGATTGTGTATCTCAAAAAATGCAAGAAGCCACACGCTTGCACAGCAGAATTTAGTCGTATCTCAACAATCTCACTATTCTGCACCATCATCCACATTTTACAATTTTTCCCAGGTTAATCATCGAAATCATACTCACAATCTCCACTATTTTAAACATCGAAGACTGATTGCTGAAAAAGTGAAGCTACATCGTTTTCTGGCACCTCCGCTTTCGCCGATTCAATTTTCCATATCACCACCACCACTCTCATTGGAGTCGACAACCTCCACCACGCATCCATTAAAATTCAACAATTTTCCATTTCCACCGCCATCATTTTTTGATTTAAGAATATCGTCTTCCACTTCTGAAATACAGGTGGGTTTTACATACGAATTCATAAGAAAATTTTCATTTATAACCAGATAAGGTTTTTACCCGTTACTATTGGAAAAATTAGTTTTATGCACAACAAATCCATTTATAGTAAAAATTGTACTAAACATAATAATTGAGATTTTAATCTTTTAATGAATAATATTCAAATTTACTATTAAGAAAAAAAAGGTTCCAGATGAAGAGATGATTTCCAATGTATTTATTGACTAAATAATTCTCGAGTTGATTGCCGGAATTAGAAATAGATGAATTTCTGGGTTCCCCGACTACTCAATCGCGACATGTCAACCGCAAAAATCCTTTCCACCGACAGTTCAACTACAAAAAATTTATTTTCAGTAAAATGTATAGTCTTAACCCAAATGCATGAAAAAACTCATTGGTATGATTGTTTAGTTTATAAGTTCTTACGTGCATAATATCCCTTACTTTACATATAACAAAGTCCCAAAATTTGTTTAGGGTACTTCGGATATCCCTTAGCCTCGGACGTCTATCTTATGGCTTTAAATAGATTAACTATTTTTAAATTTATAAATTTTTAGACAATCTAAGAAATTTAAATTATTTATTATTGTAAAGATCTGATTTACCATCGAATATTCTGTAAACCTCGTGGAAATCAACAATTGTCACTGATTGCTGAACTGTTGTTATTCATCGCAGATCAAATGGCAGCAGTTGGAATGTCTTCGGTTGAAAACAAATGTCGAAGTTATGTAAAAAACTTTAGTTATTTAGTTAGATAGATAGTTAGACAGATCCCTGACTATCCCCGGGAGGGTGTCACTATGTGTGTGTGTTTTTTTTGTTTTTTGTAAAGAGGTACGAAAAAAGATCTTCAAAAAACACCGGTATCGTTAACTCTGCCGCCCATCTTCCGGCAGATATCGATAGTCGGTAGTGTGGAGATTTTTACCCACTAAAAAAAACATTCCTCTTCCCCTCTCCCCTAGATGGTACGGGGAGGACTGGATTGGAACCGCGTTAGCATAACTTCAATCCAGTCGTGCTGCGTCTCACGACGCCTACTCCTGGCTACTGGTCCCTTTCTGCGATTTTGTCTTTCAGGAGGTGCTGTGCATAAATTGCAACAGCTGACCAGTTTTCCTCTTGTTTGATCATATAGGTCACCAGGCTTGAGGGGGAGAGCCTGGTGCCTATGATCTCTTCGGTGCTTCTTCTGTAGTCCTTCCATCGAGCACACTCGAAGAATGTGTGTTCGGCGTCGTCGATTTTATCCGGGCAGTATTTGCACGTTGGTGTGCTGTGCAAACCCATCGTGAAAAGATAGGCATTGAACTGCCCATGTCCCGTCAATAGCTGGGTCAGGAAGAAGTCCGTATCCCCGTGCTTCCGAGAGAGCCAGACGTTGATGTTTGGGATCAGGCGCGCCGTCCATCTGCCCGTCTCTCCCGATGTCCATCGGTCCTGCCACTCTTGCTGCGTTTCCGCCTTTATCCTCGTTCTTGCGTCCTTCATGTTATCATCACTGTCTTCAGCGTCATAGAGTTTTGCTCTTTCGAACGCTAATAGGTCGATGGGCGCGGCTCCTGCAATGACCAATACAGCCGCTTCGGAAACTGTGCGGTAGGCGCAGGCAACCCTGAGAGCGCCTCGCCGCTGTACTGCTGCGATCTTTCGCCGGTAGGTCTTCTGCTTTAATATGTCTGTCCATATCTCCGCTCCATAAAGCAGTACCGAGTGGACTGCTTCTAGAAGAACTCTTCTCTTTTTTGTTCTTGGTCCCATGGTGTTGGTCATAATTCGTGCTAGGCTAGACACAGTCTTGCTGGCTTTCTTGCATGCACTGTCGAGGTGTTCACGGAAAGATAGTTTCTCGTCTATCATTACCCCTAGATACCGCAGGGCCCTTGTTGACGTCAGCGTTGTTCCTCCCATGTCCATAGCGAATGGTGTGTGTGTGTGTGTGTGTGTGTGTGTGTGTGTGTGTGTGTGTGTGTGTGTGTGTGTGTGTGTGTGTGTGTGTGTGTGTGTGTGTGCGTGTGTGTGTATGTGTGTGTGTATTTTTTTTTTTTTTTTTTTCTCTCTAGGGGGGGAATCCTTTTTACGGATTCCAGGCGTAGCTGTTTGGCCTGGATATGTGGTGACTCGACGCAGTGTCATACTAAAACTCGATGCTGACGCCCCTACCCACTAAACCCTAAAACCCCTTTCTCTTCTATCCTCTGATCCCCCATGGTACCGCCGTAAGGCATTTCTTCGCGGGGGGAGGAATTAGCTGCCGCTCTTCATTCTGGTGGCTAAGATGTTATTTCTTCCTTCTAGATTCTGTCTTTCGCTCTTTTCCTCTCAATGGATCGCAACTCGGTAAGCACTTTTGTAGCAAAAGTGCTTGTGGCGTTCCAGGCAGCCTCTGATGACAGCATTGCTGCTACTATTGTCTCTGGTTGGATTTTCCTCTTTAGAATATTCTCCAGCTCATCTCGCTGTGGGTAAAAACGTGGGCACTTAAAGACAACGTGCTCTGCATCTTCATTGACTCCTGAGCAGGACGGGCACTCCGGGAAATCATCATGCTTGAAGCGGTGGAGATACGCCCGGAAACAGCCGTGTCCTGATAACATCTGTGTAAGAAAATAGTTGACCTCACCGTGATTCCGGTTTAGCCAAACGTTGATCCTTGGTATGAGACGATGCGTCCACCTACCCTTCACTGTGGCATCCCACTGTAGTTGCCATCTACTTATGCTCCTCTGCCGCTCTTCTGTTCCAAGCTCCTCAGCGCTTAGTGTGGTCGACTTCTATCGTTGGTAAAGGATCCGTCTTTCCTCAGCTAAGACTCTGAGAGGCAAAGTTCTGGAGATGACACACACTGCTTCCATAGATATTGTGCGGAAGGCACTTGCTACTCTTAAGGCACTCAGACGGTATACTGGTCCAGCCTTTCTCCATGATTCTTGCTTTTCTAGTGCGTCCGCCCAGATAGATATTCCGTAAGTGAGCCCTGATGTGACTACAAATGATAGTAGTAGTCTTCTGCTCTGCTTTGGGCCTCCGACGTTTGGCATCAGTCGTGCTAAGCTAGCTACCACTGCTGATGCTTTTGCACTCACGTGTTCGATTTGCTGCTTAAAGTTGAGTCGGGCATCAAGCATCACTCCCAGATATCGGATATATGGTTGTGATGTGATTTCTTGTTCTCCGACTTTCAGTTTTATGGTCTCTATCACTTTTCTGCTGGTAATAAGCACAGCCTCAGTCTTCTGTTTAGCCAGTTGTAGGTTCATTGAATCCATCCACCGGTTAACTTTCTCAAAGATGATACCGAACATGTGGTTTATCTCATTGTGTGTGTGTGTGTGTGTGTGTGTGTGTGTGTGTGTGTGTGTGTGTGTGTGTGTGTGTGTGTGTGTGTGTGTGAGTATGCGTGTGTGTGATTGTGTGTGTGTGTGTGTAAGTATGTAAACCTCTCGTAACATTTAAACGGCTTGACCGATTTTATCGCGGTTGGTGCCATTCAAAAGGGCTTAGCCAAACTTAAAATTCCTGTCAATTTGAACCGATTCGGACCGATAGATTTTGAGAAATTTTCAGAAATGAAATATATAAGATAAGAAAAAAAATAAGTAAAACGGTTCACTCTAAAGGCCATCCCTGCAACTTCCCGCTAATTCCTTGGTGCTTCAAATTGTACTTATGACGTTTTTTAGATTTTTGAACTCGAAATATAATTTATGTGATATTTTGAGCTCGCTGAGCTCAAAGAGATAGTATTTCTATGCATTTGAGCTATTCGAGCTCAAAAGTCTAATAGAAGATTCATAGAACACTACTTTTGGAATTTTCAAACCGCAATAACTTTTGAATGGATTAATCGATTTTCATGCGGTTGGCAGTATTTGGCGCAGTTTTATCAGCCTTATGAAGAATTTTTAGGTTTTAATTGATTGAACCAAAAATTTCGGAGTAATTTCGAAAAAACACTTTTTTTAGTTTTCTTTCATTCACGATATCTCTCGAACGAATCAACCGATTTTGACCAGCTTGGTGGCGATCGATGTGGTTTTTTACTGTCTAAAGTTGAGTAGTTTTTGAAATCGATCGGTAGAGCCGTTCAAAAGTTATCTGAAAAAAACCACATTTGAAAAAATTTTTTTTTTAGTTTCTTTAAGATTTCTCAAAATCTACTAATATAAATCGGTCCAAATTATACTCAAAATCTAAGTTTGGCCAAGCCCTTTCAAATGGCACCAACTGCGATAAAATCGGATGAGCCGTTCAAAAGTTATAAGCGGTTCACATACTTTCACACACACCCACACAGACACACCCACACACACACACACACACACACACACACACACACACACACACACACACACAGATGGAAGGGTGGAACGAAGAAGTATTGCCTGGTGGCGACCCTAGACATCAGAAATGCCTTCAACTCCGCCAATTGGGAATGCATCATGCAGGCCCTCCAAGAGAAGAATGTACCAGAATACCTTCTTAAGATCGTAGCAAGCTACTTTGAAAACAGGGTCCTGAAGTATGACACGAAGAACGGTCCAAGGGAGTATGCTATTTCTGGAGGTGTACCACAAGGTTCAGTTCTACGCCCGCTCCTGTGGAATATTATGTATGACGGCCTATTAAGACTAACTCTGCCAAGAAACGTCAAACTCGTAGCATATGCAGACGACGTAGCCGTAGTGATCGTTGCCAAACATCTTGACGAGATAAACCATGTGTTCGATCTCACTTTCGAGCGCGTTAACCGGTGGATGGACGCAGTGAACCTGCAACTGGCGCAACACAAAACTGAGGCAGTGCTTATTACCAGCAGGAAAGTGGTAGAGACAATTAAGCTGAAAGTCGCCGAACAAGAAATCACATCACAACCTTATATTCGATATTTAGGAGTGATGCTTGATGCCCGACTCAACTTTAAGCAGCAGGTGGAACACGTCAGTGCCAAGGCGTCAGCAGTGGGAACAAGTCTAGCACGACTGATGCCGAACATCGGAGGGCCAAAGCAGAGCAGAAGGGTACTGTTATCATCTGTAGTCACATCGGTGCTTACATATGGTATATCTATTTGGACCAACGCTCTCGAGATGCAAGAATCATGGAGGAAGGCTGGACCAGTATACCGACGGTGTGCCTTAAGAGTCGCCAGCGCCTTCCGCACAATATCCGAGGAAGCAGTGTGCGTTATTTCCGGAACTCTGCCTCTCAGAGTCCTCGCTGAGGAAAGACGGAACCTTTATCATCGTAAAAGGTCAACTACACTAAGCGCTGAAGAGCTCAGAACTGAAGAACGGCAAAACAGCTTCGACCGATGGCAGCTCCAGTGGGACGCTGCAGAAAAAGGAAGATGGACGTATCGTCTTATACCAAGGATCGACGACTGGCTGAACCGGAGTCATGGAGAGGTTAACTACTACCTTACGCAGATGTTGTCAGGACACGGCTGCTTCCGAGCCTATCTTCACCGCTTTAAGCACGACGATTCTCCAGAGTGCCCATCCTGCCCAGGTGTCGCTGAAGACGTGGAGCACGTGATCTTTGCATGTCCTCGTTTTAACCAACAGCGCGATGAATTAGAGAAGATTCTAAAAAAGAGAATTCAACCGGAGACAATAGTAGAAGAAATGCTGTCATCAGAAGCTGTCTGGAACGCCACGAGCACCTTTGCCACTGAAGTGCTTACAGAGTTGCGGTCCATCGAGAGAAAAAGAGCAGAAAACAGAAACTAGAAGGGAGATAGAAATAAAAAACATCTTAGCCACCAGAAGGAAGAGCGGCAGCTAATTCCTCCCCCCGCGAAGAAATGCCTTACGGCGGTACCATGGGGGATCAGAGGATAGAAGAGAAAGGGGTTTAGGGTTTAGTGGGTAGGGGCGTTAGTGTCGAGTTAGTATGACGCTGCGTCGAGTCGCCACATATCCAGGCCAAACAGCTATGCCTAGAATCCGTAAAAGGATTCCCCACAAAACAAAAAACACACACACACACACACACACACAGAGAAGAGATACTGCTACTGGGCGCGTCTCCCCGAGCGGATGGGAGAACGCTCGCTGTCCTTGGATGACACTTAATCTCTTAGTTGATGAGGTACAGCGGGTAGGAGCCAAGCAAAATAACCAAATAAAATACGCTCCCGTGGACAAAACTCCCTTTTAATGGGTTGGTCGCACTAACTGACCTAACAAGACGATCGTTCTCTGCTGTGACCCACTGGGAGTGACCGGAACCTGTATCGTAGTTTCCGACGATGCAGGCCACGGCTGATGTGAGCTTGCTCTACCGAGGTGTAAGTTGCAGCAGTGGATCAGGAGCCAGCCACTTCGGGCCTTGATCAGGAAGTACGCAGTGAGTGTTAGAGATCGGAATCTTCACCGCTCCGAGCGAGTCTAGTCCGTCCGTGTATTCCGGGACTGGCTAAGTGTCGGCTAGGGCTCAGGGAACTGGGGTAGGAGTACTATCTCCGAGGGCACACCCGTTCCTAGTTATGGCAACCCGCTCCACTCCGTACGATGCGCTGGTAAATTAAAAAGTATGAGTAATGCACAGGAAACAAACAAGAGTGAAAACGGGCCTCATGCCCAGCAAGACGCACTGCTACTTAGTGCAAAGATGAAGAGGACAGATGCGCTGGCACATCTGGAGAAGCTAGTCAGTGGACTGCAGGACTTTCTCCAAACCAAGCAAAATGTCCACAAGGAGATCAAGTTGAAGTCGACGAACATCTGGAGTGCCCTGAGAAGGTTCAAAAAACTGGACCAAGAATGGCAGGAGATCCAACAACAACACGGTAATATCGTGATGAAGACGAGTGTGACAGCGGTTTCACCAGCAAAAGCCGACACGTTTGTCGAGGAGATGGACACAGGTGGCGAGGGTGACGTCGAGTCAGTTGTCGAAGACGGAGAGGAAACTGGAACTGATATCAGGCCCGGGAAAAGGAAAGAACGAAATTCCCCAGACTCAATGACCAGCCGTACTAAGAAGAAGAAGGACCTTAAACCAAGTCCCCCGAAAAACGCGGTAACACAGAACGGCGGAAACAAGGAGGTAAATGAATGGCAAAAAGTCCAGTCAAGGAAGTCCAAGAGAGAGCAAGCAGTAGAAAAGCTCCAGAAGCAACCGCCTAAGGAGTCCAGGCCAGAGCTTAATCGGAAAGAACCGCGCAAACGGATCAGGCCGGACGCACTGATCATCCGCCCCGCAGAGACGGCAAAGTATGCTGAAATTCTGAAGCGAATAAAGCAGGACGTCCCTGACGAACAGGTCCGTACTACAGTGGATAAGATCCAAAGAACTAGGACCGGGAGCTTGCTGATTACGCTTTCGAGGAAGAGCGCTGACCGAGGCCAAGCCTTACAGAAGACCATCGCGGACATCCTCCAAGAAGACGCGAAGGTAATTTGCAAAGGGCCACAGGAAGACGTCGAAATCCGAGATCTTGACAGTACCACAACCAAGGAGGATATTCAGGCTGCCTTGCAAACGGAAATCGGAGAAACCTGCGAGATACCACTAGGGACAATTAAGATTCATAAGGCCTACAGAGGTACTCAGACAGCTGTTGTGACACTACCAGCAGCTGCAGCGCGGAAGATATTGACAGGAAGCGGTAAAGTCCGGATCGGCTGGGCCAACTGCCGAATCCGAGCTACGAGGAGACCAATCCAATGTTTCAAGTGCTGGCACTTTGGACATCTTGGATCCCAGTGCAAGAGCAATGTGGATCGGTCTAAGCTATGTATTAGGTGCGGACAAGAGGGACACAAGATTGCTGAATGCAAAAACCCAGCGAAATGTGTATTATGCGCGGATCAAAGTGCGGAGAACTCGGCTCATCATGCCGGCGCATCCAGGTGCCCAGTATTTGAAGAGGCACTCCAGAAGATAACAAACAAACAGACATGAAGATATTGCAGCTAAACCTAAACCATTGCGAAGCTGCACATGATCTGCTTATGCAAACAGCAAGAGAACTAGAGTTAGACTTAGTAATGATAGCAGAGCCATACAGATACCTGAATACCCAGCCTTGGGAATCTGACAGCACCACCAAGGCTGTCATCTGGTCTTGTGGTAAGCATCCCTTCCAGAGTGTAGTTAACAATGATAATGCCGGCTTTGTAGCAGCAACAGTTAACGGCATCCGTTTCTACAGCTGTTATGCACCACCTAGCCTATCCATTGTTGAATTCACTGAATTCTTGGACAAACTGACCGAGGACGCTAAGCAGCATTATCCGGTCGCGATTGCCGGTGACTTCAACTCCTGGGCAGTAGACTGGGGCAGCAAGCAGACAAATGCGCGAGGAAAAGCACTCCTAGAAGCTTTCTCTACACTAGATGTAGTCCAGCTCAACAGTGGTGATACGCCAACCTATACTAAAGGAGAAGCAAGCTCTATCGTAGATCTCACTTTCGTCAGCAGCAGCCTCATCAGTGGGAAATAAGACTGGAAGGTGATGGATATCTACATAGCCAGTGACCACAAGGCAATTCTCTGGGAAATATCACATGACCGGAATACAAGAAGACCAATCAAGTCATTCAATACCATTGGATGGAAAGTGAAGCCTTTTGACACAAGCACATTGGTAAAAGCCATTAATAGTGAACCGATTACTATTGGATCCACAGAAGAAATGACCAAGGACCTGATGAAAAGAGTTGTCCAGGCCTGTGACGCCAGTATGGTCCGGAAACACAGCATAAGCCAACGCCCGGCAGTGCACTGGTGGAACGACCACATCAGTGTTCTTCGGAAAGAGTGTCTAAAGAAAAGAAGAATATCCCAGCGTGGCTATCGACGACCTAACTCTGCGGAGCTGATCGCAGAGTACAAAAAGGCGCGTCGTGAACTGAATAAAGCCATCAAAGAGAGCAAAAGAAGATGATGGAAAGAGCTTATATACGAGGTGGATAAAGACGTGTGGGGTAGGCCTTATAAGGTGGTTATGACCCACCTGAAAAAACAACAAATGCCATCACCTACGTGTCCTCAACTTCTTCAGAAAATCGTCACTGCACTGTTCCCACAGCAACGCAACTTCGATTACCAGTTGGCGCCAGGCGAACTGGACGACATTCCACCTGTCACTGAAGAAGAACTACTGGAGGCCTGTAACCGTGTAGGGAATAATAAAGCGCCGGGATTGGACGGAATCCCTAATATAGCCTTGAAAACCATCATAAAGGCAGCTCCAACATTATTCCTTGACGCTTATAATGCATGCCTCAAGGAAGGGACTTTTCCTCGTAAGTGGAAACAGCAACGATTGGTACTGTTACCTAAAGGGAAGAAACCACCAGAAGAACCGTCATCTTACCGACCACTTTAGATGTTAGATACGGCGGGTAAGATATTTGAGCGCATAATTCACCAGAGAATTGAAGCAGTAGTCGACCTACTCCTGACAGACAATCAGTATGGATTCCGGAAAGGACGATCAACCCTGGACGCAATCAAACAGGTTGTTGATACGGCCAAGGAAGCAATCGCAGGAACCAGATAGAAAGGTGGAACGAAGAAGTATTGCCTGGTGGCGACACTCAACATCAGAAACGCCTTCAACTCCGCCAATTGGAAATGCATCATGCAGGCCCTCCAAGAGAAGAATGTACCAGAATACCTGCTTAAGATCGTAGCAAGCTACTTTGAAAACAGGGTCCTGAAGTATGACACGAAGAACGGTCCGAGGGAGTATGATATTACTGGAGGGGTACCACAAAAATACTATTTATGTGTTATTTTGAGCTCTCTAAACTTAAAGGGATATCTTTTATATGCTTTTGAGCTCTTCGATCTTAAAAGTCTGATAAAAGTTTGGAAAAACACAATTTTTCAAATTTTCAAACTGCAATAACTTTTGAATAAATGAATCGATTTTTACACGGTTAGGAGCATTCGACGCAATTTTTTGAGGCCCATAAAGAATCTGTAAGTTTAGTTTAATCGAACTAGGAATTTCTGAGTAATTCTGAAAAAAACACTTTTTTCGGTTTTTTTTCGTCAACGATAACTCACGAACGAATGATCCGATTTTGATCGGAACGGCGACGATCGACGTGGTTTTTTAATGTTTAGAGCTGATTAGTTTTTGGAATCGATCGGTAAAGCTGTTTGAAAGTTATTCCAAAAAATGTCGGAGTTATGCTGAAAAAATCCTTGTTTCCAAATATTTCGGCGAGGATATCTCTCGAATGAGTCAACCGATTTTGATCGGATTAGCGGTGATCGACGTGGTTTTTCAAGCTCAAAGGCAAATTAGTTTTTGGTGTTGATCGACAAAGCCGTTTAAAAGTTACTCCAAAAAAACCACTTTTCAAAATTTCTCAAAATCTATCGGTCTAAATCGATTCAAATTCATAGGAAATCAAAGTTTGAGAGAACTCTTTAGAACGCTGTTTGGTAGATTCCGATCAGTTCAATCGTTCAAAAGTTATAAGCGATTCACATACTCAAGTTATAAGCGATTCACATACTCGCACACTAGGGTGTTTCAAAAAAAGACGAATTTTTTTTTTTTTCTTTTGGTGTCTAAAAATTGATAGTATACCTAAAAACAAAAATTTTGGCGCCCATGTGAGCTCTTAATATCAATAGTAAGATTTGCCTGTATCCATTTCTTTATTTTCCATTTAAATAACACGGGAAAAATTTTTTTTAATTTTTTAATTTTTATTACTTTGGAACGGTTCATTGTAACAACAATCTGAAAAATGATATTAGTAGGAAATTTTACGCTCTACAAAAAACGTCTGAAGACCAAAGTTCCTCAGATTAACGGCTTCAAAGATATCCGCGGTCAAAGATAACACTAATAAAAAATTTCAAATATTTTCCAATAAAATTACAAAAAAAATATCACATGCTATATTTTTATTATTTTTTATGTTAAATTACTTTAATTCCGTTAACCTGAGACTGTAAACTTTTTTTTTTTACCAATTAATTCAATACTTAACTCACGAAATGGACTAATATATAAATATAAACGTTAAAAATGTCACATAAATGATATTTTGGTCTTTCTTATAACAAATTTATTTTATATTTTATAAAAGTTATAAATTTTTGTAAGAGGAAAATGTAAAGTTGCTTATTACACCAACACACCAAACACTTCATCATTGCATATTATTCAAAATAATATGAAAATTCTGTAAATACGTTAAATCAATTAAATCTACTATAAAACTTGATCAAATGTTTTTTATTTGAAAAATATCAACAGAGCTTTTATTTAGCTCTGTCGGTACAGAGTATTATACTCATTTAATTTGAGTGTTGTAGCTAATAAGCTCTGTGTTGGTAAGCCTGGTTGTTCGGTACTAACTTCATTTAGTTGCTTTGCTCTCAACGCTCTCAACAGAAATGGTGCGTGTGTATTAGTAGAAAAGGCTCTTAGTAGAAAACTGTTGTACTTGCCATGCCGACACCATATTTTTGAAATTGTTCTTCGAAGTGCATTTGAAGTATACTGGCCTGCTTTGTCTGGCCCAAACGTTCCAATTTATCAGAGATTTAAAAAGAAGTGGGATGAAATTGACCAATCAAACTTTACGGCTGGTATTTGTGACAAAAAAGTTTTGGAAGTAATAACACCAATCAAAGATGAGATTTTGAAATTCGTTAATAATCAAATAGAAGTAAAATTTTTTAATCCAGCGCTGAAGAATTATTAACTGATGTTAAAGTGGAAAAGAAAAATGTATAAAGTTCAGTATAATTGAGGAGCTGATTTTCAAAAGGGTATCTTTTTATATTTTAAAATACCAGTTTTCTGAACTTTTAAATACTAATTACTTTGAGAATTATGAACATTTATAAATGAAAATCGAATTGCAGCTTCATAACCGATTGCACTTTATAGCTAAATTAAAAAGTTCAATACAAATATTTATAATTGAAGATAACTAGTTTTTTGTCTCGATTAATCAAAAATCAAAAGATACCCTTTTGAAAATAAGCTCCTCAATTATCAATTTTACTCTGATTAATTAACTTGCCGTCGTGATTAAAAATATTGAAAATCAGTTTCACATGACTGTTATACTTTTTATCATCTTTAACGTTTAAAATTGCGTTTGTAAAATATTTTACAACTTTTACCTCACATCAGTTAATAATAATTAGTCTTCTCAACTTTGAAATTGCGATATAATCAATTTCATTTTGACTTATAACTTTTTTTGTAGATGGATCATTGTCGAGACGATTACCGTGAACTTCTGGAATTATCATTAATATTTTTGGGTACTACTACCACAAATATTACATTTAAGCATCCTGGAGCGGTCCATCATGCAAGGTGGATGGCTAAAGCAATATATAGTTTAAAAATTTTTTTATTCAGAAATGAATTTCATCTTACTAAATCGGAAATAGATGGATTACGAGAACTTTATTTATCATAATATTCTATTTAAAAGCTTGGTTCACTGCGCCGTGTGCTATAACAGCACCTAATAATGATTTAACTTTGATTAAAGAATTAATTTCATATGAAAGATTTAATAATAGTCTTTCACAGACATGCTCACAAAAATTAGCCGATCACTTGTGGTATTTAAACAACGAGCTGTCTGTTTTATCTCTCTTTGATAAAAATGTTTCAGTTGGAACAAAAAAAAGAATAGTTCATGCTCTTAAAACTGTAAAGCCAATGAAACTACAACAAATCGCTTTATAATAGATAAGAAAAATTTAGAGTCATTATTAAATAAAGATCTTAGTCAATTTATGTCTATGAGATCGATTAATATATTTGAATCGTTTGATTTGTCGTATGAGTTCATTGATGAGGATGTTACTTTGTGGCCTCAGAATCCGAATTTCTTAGAAAACTTGGAGTATTTCGGGAAACTTCAAGTTGTGAATGATGTAGCAGAACGCGGCATGGCATTGATAGAGCAGTATAATCGATGCTTAACGAAAGATGAAGAACAGCTTCAATATTTGTTGCAAGTAGTGACAGAACATAGAAAACAATATCCTAATTGCAATAAAAGTAATTTTATAAAACTGTAATATTTTCAAGTTGAAAAATTGTTGTAACAAGTTGTAAATATAGTTTTTTGTTATAAAGAATTAATTGTTCAATTAAATTTCTTAATATTTAGTAAAAAAAAAAATAAATTTGTTATAAAAGAGACCAAAAAAATCATTTATAAGATATTTTTAACGTTTATATTTATATATTAGTGCATTTCGTGAGTTAAGTATTGAATTAATTAGTAAAAAAAAAAGTTTACAGTCTCAGGTTAACGGAATTGAAGTAATTTAACATAAAAAATAATAGAAATATAGCATATGATATTTTTTTTGTAGTTTTATTGGAAAATATTATAAATTTTTTATTAGTGTTATCTTTGACCGCGGATATCTTTGAAGCCGTTAATCTGAGGAACTTTGGTCTTCAAACGTTTTTTGTAGAGCGTAAAATTTTCTACAAATATCATTTTTCAGATTGTTGTTACGATGAACCGTTCCAAAGTAATAAAAATTAAAAAATTAAAAAAAATTTTTCCCGTGTTATTTAAATGGAAAATAAAGAAATGGATACAGGCAAATCTTACTATTGATATTAAGAGCTCACATGGGCGCCAAAATTTTTGTTTTTAGGTATACTATCAATTTTTAGACACCAAAAGAAAAAAAAAAAAATTCGTCTTTTTTTGAAACACCCTATCGCACACAGAACAACATACTAAGGACCTGATGAGGAGAGTAACACATGCTTGTGATGCCAGTATGCCTCGTAAACGTGGCATAAATTCGAGACCGTCGGTGCAATGGTGGAACGACCACATCAGCGTCCTCCGTAAAGAGTGTCATAGAAAGAGAAGAATCTCTTCTAACTTATATATATAATTTTCGTATCATTTTGAGCTCTCCGAGCTCAAAAATCTGCTAGAAGTTAAATAACACACTATTTTTCAAATTTTTAAACCACAATAACTTTTGAATAAAGTAACCGATTTACGTGGTTGGTGGCATTCAACGCAGTTTTTTAAGCCTCATGAAGAACTTTTAAGTTCAAATCGATCAACCATAGAGTTTCGAAGTAATTCCCAAAAAACGATTTATTCGATTTTTTTCGTTAACGATAACTCACCAACGAATTATCCGTTTCCGACCGGGCTGGCGGCAATCGACGTGGTTTTTTTATTTTAAGGGCTGATTAGTTTTTGGAATTGATCAGTAAAGCCGTTTGAAAGTTATTCTAAAAAAACCACATTTGAAAAAAATTTTTTTTTGCAGTTTTTTTGAGATTTCTCAAAATCTACTATTTTGAATCGATCTAAATTATGGTCAAAATCTAAGTTTGGTCAAGCCCTTTCGAACGGTGTCAACTGCGATAAAATCGGTCAAGCCGTTCAGAAGTTATAAGAAGTTTATACACACACACACACACACACACACACACACACACACACACACACACACACACACACACACACACACACACACACACACACACACACACACACACACATACAGACGTACGGACATCATCGCGGAAACATTCGGGGAGGCTTCCTAGGACCTCAAAACGTCAACATCCGTTGAAAACTCGATTTTCAAAAAACGGGCTGAAACCAATAACTTCCCGATTTTTGAAAATTTTTAATTTTCTTAGCGGGAAGTTAAAAATTCCTTAAAAGTAAGAAGATTGCAATTTCGAAATCAATTATAGTGATGTGGACTGATTACAAATTGTGAAACACTATTTTATATGAAAATCAGTGTTGCCAGATTGGGCTATTTGAATTGTCAATTGGCGGCTAAATTTTACTGTTGGCGATTAATAGCCATTTGGGCTATTTTGAATTTCACATAATTTTATGCTAGATGGAGAGAATTTCATATTAACCCTAACAATACTTGTTTTGTAGATTTTACTATCTTTGATGGTAATAAATTTTATAAAAGTTAAAATGATAAATATAACAATTTAAATTATAATCAATACTATAATAAAATAATAATTCCTAAGATAGAGCAATCCCACTATTTACTATCGAGATGGTTACATTTATGACCAACACCATATACGCGGAAAAAAGTAAATTGTAATATTCATTCGAATTCCGGTTAATTTTTATAGTTTCAAACAGTAAAGCGGACATCGGGGTGGCAAAAATATAAATATTACAGAATTTAATGTAGAAAGTGTAAAAGCCACAATTTATAATTTAATATCGAAAATAAGTGATAAGTAGCTGTCACTATAGTAAATAACGACTCTCTCATCTTAAAAAATTACGGTTTCAAACAGTAAAAATTGTCGTTTCAATATATAGTCCATACTATTAGGAGGAGAGTCTCACTCTGGGAGAATTTAACATTTGAAACAGTAATTCTTCTCTTAAAATATATATTTTACCAGTCCTAGCAAGTCAATAATTATAGTTTCATTTTTAGCGTTGCGTTTAAAATTTACCATTTCACTTTGTAAATATTGACGTTGCTTGGATTAGAAATTTACTAACTTTATTTTATACTTTTTTCATATCATAAGATCATTTTTTAGGTACGAAATAATAAATATCGGAGTCTGAATTCTTAATTATTATACTTTAACATTGTAGACATTTACATAGCGAATATTACTATGTTTTTTTAATGTCTGCCATATTTTTATTATATCATTGATAGTTTAATTTTTGATTTTTTTGTAAGATATTTGAAAATTTGGTATTTATTTTCCTCCGCGATTGGGCCACTTTTGGGCTACTTCAGCGCTGCTCATCGGCGGATTCTAGAATAAACTTTCTGGCAACACTAAATTGAAAATACTTGATGAAAAAATCCTGAGGTATGCTGATGCTGGGTTCGAACTCGCGTCCTCTTGTGTCGAAATCTGGAACGTTGCTCACTCGTCCAAGTCACAGTTCATGTCACGTAATAATTAACTTATGTGTTAAGCCTTACATGACATAAAATACTGATTTTACCATTTTTTTTTACATTAAATGGATTTTAAGAGCTGGAATTACATAAAATGCAAGACCAATAATTTATCTTATCATGAAAACTCATAAAATTTTATAAAGTTCTATAAAACTTCGTAGAAACTTTTATAAAAGGCTCGCTAGTAAAACTAGCGGTAATGAGTCGGCTATTATTAAATTTTGACATATTTTCATAAAAATTGATTGAATCTTACACTTTCATAAATTTTCGTGTAAAAAAGGACACAAAAAACTTTACATGGCCGTGTAGTGTAAAATTTCTTTAGAGTAAACGATATACCCGTGTAATATGAACATTTTTTAATTTTAATTTTTATTACTTATTTGATTTTTCAAAACTCGAATGTTTTTTTAACTTTAATTTTTTCCGAAAATTTAGTATTTTCACATGGATTTTTCTTCTTCAAAATTTCGATTTACGAATTTATAATGTCCTTCTAAAAAAATTGAAAATTTTCAAAAGTTGGAAAGTTATTGGTTTTGAACCGTTTTTCGAAAATCGAGTTTGTTGACGAATGTTGACGTTTTAAGGTTCTAGGAAGCTTCCCCGAATGTTTCCGCGATTATGTCCGTATTCATGTATGTATGTTGTATGTTTTTATTTTTTTTTAACTTCCGTCTAAGAAAATTAAAAATTTTCAAAAATCGTGAAGTTATTGTTTTCACCCCGTTTTTCGAAAATCGAGTTGATCAGATCTCGATGTTTTAAGGTCCTAAGAAGCTTCCCTGACTATTCCCGCGATGGTGTCTGTATGTCTGTATGTATGTGTGTGTGTGTGTGTGTGTGTGTATTTGTGTGTGTATGTGTGGATGTATGTAAACCTCTCATAACTTTTGTACAGCTCGACTGATTTGATCGCGGTTGGTGCCATTCGAAAGGGTTCGACTAAACTTAGATTTTGAATACAAGTTAGACCGATAAATTTTGACGTGTTTGGTGTCCAAAACCAAGACATTTAAAACAGCTGGTTACTTTTGCAACTGGGCGTATACGACAGTTCACCCAACCGATCATTATACGGGCCTTGTCAAGGGCCTCAATCGCACTGGCCTCATCTACTTCGCAGAAGGCTGCCCGATTGTCTCGTGGTGTGGGTTTTGTCAAATTTACCCGTTTGACCTCCAGGCTGTCAGTGAATTCACGTTTGAGTGCTTCACGGACTTCACTCTCGGTAGAGATTTCATCCGAATCGAGGATCTCGATCGTTGTTGTTGGTATTAGCGTCTTGACCGTGCCGATGTTTGCAGTGGCTGACTTTACTGCATCGGTGAAAGCCTTGCTGTCTTCGGTCTTTCAAGCCATTTCAAGGAGAACTCCTCCGTGTTTCGTCTTTTTAATGGACTTTATCTCTATACCCGTCTCGACAGGGCTTACCTTGGCCTTGATTTCCTTTAGGATATCGGCGTAAGGGTGGCCGTCTACTGGTTGGACAAGAACAGCCTTAGTTCTTGTCTTCTTTCTCCTCGGTTTCTGAGAAGCACCCTTACTTGACTGGTTTTGAGCTTTAGTAGGGGGGGTCGCTGTTTCATGCTCTTTTTCCTTCTTCTTCCTATTTCGGTCCACTGTAGTCCAGGTGTCCTCCCGGGCTGTCTTTTTCTGTGGTGGCTTCTCGATTGTTGAAGGGCTGGGCGTCGACAGCTGCTTCTTCTTGTTATTATCCTTTCCTTGGTGTGGTAATTATTCAGGAGTGACCAAAGATGACTGTCGTTCTTTGGTCAGACTCGCAGTTATTTGGGTCGTTGACGCCGACATGTCTGGTGATTTTTCGGCTATCCTATATGCTGTAATGATAGATGTAACGAATTTTCTAATCTCATAATGGAGATTTTTATTGTTTTTCATAAACTCGACTAACTCTTCGATCTTGCTGCCGAGCCTCTCCATTGGTGACTGTTGGCCTGTGACGGTCGGTACAGAGTTAATTCTTCCTCGGTAGGTTTGATTAGTGACAGGAGCAAAAGGGCCTTCACTTGTTGAAGGAACGTTGCTCAGCTGTCCGTTCTCTTCCATCTGGGCTGTTTTCGTACTCCCTGTAACCTTGCTAGCATTGCTAGACAGCAGAGCCATGGGGTCTACTCCACTGTTCAAAAAGTCGCTTGATAACGACGAGTTCAGGCCCGTTTGCACGCCTTCCCTCACCGGCACTGAGGTATCCCCCCTCTGCACCGTAGACGATGTTTGAAATTGATCTGATATTTTCATATCATCTTTTGCTAGGTTTTGGTCCACCCCGAGTATTCTATTTCCTCGGTACCCGAAGCATCTGACGCGCAGATATGCCGGGCATTCCTCTATTCGCCACCTGGAGAGGCGCCCGATGCGGGACCCAGCAAGTCCGACACGAGGTGTGTGTGTATGTGTATGTGGGTGGGTGTGTGTGTGTGTGTGTGTGTGTGTGTGTGTGTGTGTGTGTGTGTGTGTGTGTGTGTGTGTGTGTGTGTGTAAGTGTTTAAGAATGTAAACCTCCTATAACTTTTGAGCGGTTCAACCGATTTCATCGCAGTTAGCGCCATCCGAAAGGGCATGTCAAAACTAAGATTTTGAATACAATTTGAACCGATTCGGAACGATGGATTTCAAAAAATCTAGAAAAAACTGTAAAACAAAATTTGATTAAAAGTAGTTTTTTTGGAATAACTTTCAAACGGCTTCATTGATCAACTTCAAAAACTAATTAGCTATCAACCTTGAAAAACCACGTCGATTGCCGCTAATCCAGTCAAAGTCGGTTGATTCGTTCAAGAGATATCGTGCAGGAAAGAAAACCTCAAAAAGGGTTTTTCCGGAATCACTCCGGAATTTCTAGTTTAATCAATTTAAACTTAAAGATTCTTTGTGAGGCTTAAGAAACTGCGTTGAATGCTGCCAACCGCAAGAACATCGGTTTATTCATTCAAAAGTTATTGCAGTTTGCAAACTCAAAAAATAGTGTTTTATCAAACTTCTATCAGGCTTTTGAGCTCGAAGAGCTCAAAAACGTCATAAATGCAATTTTAAACACCCAGGTATGAAATTAGCGGGAAGTTGCAGGGATGACCTTCAGGGTCAACCGTTTTCCTATTTTTTTTGTTTCGAATGGTCCATTATGCCCCACATATCACATATTGGCCCGAAATATCATAAAAACAAAATAGAGGTCATAACTTGACAGAATTTGAAAAAAAAATTAGAAAAACGGTTGAACCTGAAGGCTATCCCTGCAACTTCTTGCTGATTCCATACCTAGGCGCTTAAAATTGCACTTATGACGTTTTTAAGCTCTTTTATCTCAAAAATACAATTTATGTGTTATTTAGAGCTCTTCGAGCTCAAAAAGATAGCTTTACTATGCTTTTGCGCTATTCGAGTTTAAAAGTCTTCTCAAAATTAGATAAAACACGATTTTTTTAATTTTCAAACTGCTGTAACTTTTGAATTAATGAACCGATTTTGACGCCATTGGCGGCCATCGATGTAGTTTTTTGAGTTACATAAATAATTAAGGACAAAAAAAATAATCTGATAAAAATTTCGGAGTTATAACAAAAAAACACTTTTTTCGATTTTTTTTGACAACAATATCTCACGAACGCATGAACCAATTCTGACACTCTAGGTGACAATCAATGCGGGTTTTTAAGGTTAAGAGCTGAGTTGCTTTTGAGGTTGATCGGTTCAGCCAATTCAGAGATATTTAAAAAAAATGAAAAAAAAAATAACTTTTTATTCAATTTTTTTGCATATTCTCAAAATCTACTGGTCTGAATCGGTTCCAACTTACAGGAAATCTAAGCTTGGCGAAGGCCTTTCGAATGACACTAACTGCGATCAAATTGGTTACGCCGTTCAGAAGTTATAAGAGGTTTACACACACACGCACACACACACACACTAGAGTGTATCAAAAAATTCGAATATTTTTTTTTTCCAGTGAACATTGAGAAATAATCAGAGTATTTCTAGAAGAGGATCCTCTGAAAATATGAGCTCTTAATATTAACATTTAGAGGTGGCGTCATGTAATTTCTATTTCTCATTTAAATAACATAGAAAAATATTCTTTTAAAGTTTGGAATTTTGTAACGTGACAACGAGCAATTTTATAGGTGAAACTAAAGATTTTTCTTATGGAAAATTGAATGCTCTACAAAAAAGGTCTGATTGAAATTTTGCGTACGTCAAGCTGTCTCAAAGATATCAAGCCTTAAACTTCAGACTGTTAAAAATTACGGTTTGTTTTTTTCTTAAACACAAGAAAATCAATTTATATGTATTAAAAACCCATTATTATTGACTTTTGAATAATAATATGCATATATTTAATAGAATGCATATCCAAAATTCTTAATAATTTGACAAATGCTAATTTTTATTAATTATTAACGAAAAACATTTACTGATGGGTCATTCCATGACAAATCAAACAATAGTTGAAAACAAACCCTTTTGATTTGGAAAAATTTTGGTCAAAAGTTTTCTTTTATCATATAACGAAGTTCTGCGAAAGAAAAAAAATTTTTTTTTCTTCAATAGATATGCAAATTCAAAATTGCGCGATTTTTCCCGTTTTTCAATTTTGATTTTGTAATATCTCGAACGCTATTATAGATACAGAAATAGACCTTTATTTGTTCGATAGGGGACACTTAAGGCTATTGAAAAAAAAATATTTTGAAAAATGCCAAATTTGTAAAATTTTGAATTTTTGAACATCTCCGAAAATGATAATCGACATCAAAATTTTGGCTCAATTTTTTTTGTTCAATTCATTGTACTAATCTTAAAAGATCCTGAAATTTTTAGAACTTTTTAGTAGATTTCATAGAAATCTAACTATTGCATTGGTCCTCATGACGGAACTTTTGAAATATTTTGCTATATTTCGACTCAGCTCGTCAAGCGGATTCAGAAAATGCATATGGTTCAAAAGTTTATATATGAATGTATTTATATATGAATGTATTTATATATGAATGTATTTATATATGAATGTATATATATATATATATATATATATATATATATATATATATATATATATATATATATATATATATATATATATATATATATATATATATATACTACTCACAAAAATGAAGGGAATAAAAAAAAAATTTTAATTTTTTTTTAGATTTTTGACGAGCTGTATTTCAGCGGAAAATGATCGTATCGCAAAAACAAAAAATGGATTTTAAAGCTCTAAAATTCTTGTTTTCAGATCACGAGATCAAAATTTTTTGGGAATTACGGTTTTAACATGATCCGAAGAAATAGAGCGAAAAAAAAAATTTCCAAATTTTTGAATTATTTCTTTCGCTCTACGGGCTCCGAAAAATTTTTTCAGACAAAGCGATCTTATGAAACAGATAGCCTGTTTATTCAGCTTTTATTGCATTTTTTATTTCGCTTGATACGACCATTTTTTGCGGAGATATCCAAAATTAGACGAAAAAGGACGTTTATGTCTTTAACCATCAATATCTCTGCAACCAATAATTGCACAGCAAAAAAAAAATAGTTTTGCAAACTGGAAGAAATCCCCAATGAAATCTTATAAAAAAATTTCAGAAAAAAAAAATCAATGTACGGTACCGCTTTTAAAAAAGTTGAAAAAAGTGACTTTTTCCCTTATTTTGGTTGACTGTATCTTAACAAATATCGGTCGGATCTTGTGAAAACCGTGATTCTTGAAAAATTTTGACCTTAAGATCTGAAAACTAGAGTCTTAGAGCTTCGAAATCCATTTTTTATTTTTGCGATACGATCATTTTCCGCTGAAATACAGCCCGTCAAAAATCTAAAAAAAATTTGCATTCTTTTTTTATTCCCTTAATTTTTGTGAGTAGTATGTATACAAACATAAATAATGCTGTGAAGCGGGAAAGAATAGGAGTTACGGTAATTATTACATGAAGCGTTCCACATTCACGTAACAGGATATTGGTAGGAAAGGATTGAGAAAGGAATGTGGAGAGGGTCATCTTAATGTGAGTTTATAGAATATGCGAGAAAAAATTATTAGATAGCTCGGACTGGGATTCGAACCCAGAACCTTCCGAAGACATGTCGGCTACTCTACCATTTGAGCTATCCGGTCTATATAACTACAGAAGTATATATACGATATAATCGGCATTGTCTCTACTCTAACTTCCGTAATTCTATACGGATCTCAATAAAACGTAACATTTTTAGGGCGATTTCCGAGGTTGAGTTCTAAGATGAGTCAAATCTGTCGATTAGTTTATAAATGAGAGCTATTCAAAAATTTTCAAAAATCGCAAAAAATTTTTCTTTTACTTTATTTCCGTGCAATAACAATGAAACGTGACATCCTATCTGATTTCTGTAAATTGCATTTGAAAGCTTATTTAATAAGTTTCAATTTGTGTACTTATTTATTTCTCCAAATAATATAGTTTAGGAATAATAGCAATTCAAAAATTTTCAAAACTCGCAAAAATTTTCACTTTTACCGTATTTTCGTGCAATTACAATTGAACGCAATATCAAAATTCTATAAATGGCATCTGGAAGCTTATTGAATAAGCTTTAATTTGTGTACCTCATTATCAGTCTAGGCCAAAAATCACCTGCTTTCTCAGACAGATTTAATGAAATTTTACTTTTGCATTCGTTTTGACGTCTTTGTTATTTAATCAAACAGAAATTTATTTTTTTTTTTCGTATGCAATCCTAGTAGTATTTTTATTATTCACTATGAAATCTACTCCCATTTCGGTTGCCAAATGGCCTTTTTTTTTTTTTTTAAATGTGAATTTTTGAATTCAAAATAAAATTTTTTGTTGTTTTGTGCAATTTCTTAATGAGGTTCAGTTATGCGAATACATAGTATTGTAATTTTGAGCATTTAAAAATTAAATACACGGCTTGGAATGATTAAATAAAAATCTGGAAAATGGTTAACCCTAAAGGCCATCCCTGCAACTTCCCGTCAATTCCATACTTAAACGCTTAAAATTGCACTTATGACGTTTCTGAGCTTTTCGAGCTCAAAATTACTATTTGTGTGTTATTTTGAGCTCTACGAGCTCAAAGAAATAGCTTTTGTATGCTTTTGAGCTCTTCGAGCTCAAAAGTCTGAAAGAAGATTAATAAAACAGTATTTTTTGAATTTTCAAACTGCAATAATTTCTAAGTGAATCGATTTTCATGCGGTTGGTAGAATTCCACGCAGTTTGTTAGAATCTATGATATACTTTTGAACACAAACTGATTGAACTGAAATTCTAAGAAAAATTTTAAAAATTCACTTATTCCGAATTTTTTCGACAACGATAACTCACGAATCAATCAATCAATTTCCACGTTCTTGATAGCGATCGACGTGATTTTTTGAGCTCTAATAATTATTTCATTTTGTTAAAAACGATCCAAAAATAAATCTTGAAGTTATGTGAAAAAAACACTTTTTTCGAAATTTTTCGTTTTTGATAACTCTCGAACCAATCAACCGATTTTGATGGGACTGATGGCAATCGACGTGGTTTTTCAAGCTCAAGGGTTGATCAGTTTTCGAAATTGATCGGTAAAGTTGTTTAGAAGTTATTCCAAAAAAACGATTTTTTGGAAATTCTATTTTTGAGATTTCTCAAAATCTAGCTAATCGAATCGATTAAAATTTTCACGAAATTTAATGGCAAGGATATTCTTTGGATCGTCATCAATTTCGATCCGATCGGTCGAGCCGTTCAAAAGTTATAAGAGTTTTACATGCACACACACACACACACACACACACACACACACACACACACACACACACACACACACACACACACACACACACACACACACACACACACACACACACACACACACACACACACACACACACACACATACACACACACAAACACACATACATACATACATACAGCCACACGGAGACCATCGCAGGAATAGTCAGGGAAGCTTCCTGTGACCTTAAAACGTCGAGATCTGATGAAAACTCGATTTTTGCGAAACGGGGTAAAAGCAATAACTTTCCGATTTTTGAAAATTTTCAATTTTCTTAGCGGGAAGTTGATAATTTAGTTTCAACTTCTCTTTATTTTTTGGACATAATTTTAAAGTCAGGCTTAACACATGATATAGTTTTTTATTTTTTCAACGCATGATATATTTTGTCCGTTTCTTCACTTCAATTATAGTTTTCAACGCCAAATACCTCAAACAGATATTAATTTTTAATAAAAATCAGAAACAATGTGATAAAAATATCAACTTTTCTTCGTTCTTTCGAATACATGTTTTTTTACAAATTTCTGTACATTAATATTTCTCAATCTTAAATTTCAAATTAATTCCATGTTAATAAAACGATAAGTGGCGTCAACAACTTTAAATGGAGTAAAAAAGGACAAATAATGAATTATATCATGTGTTACGCCTGACTTTAAGATTATGTCCAAAAAATAAAAACAAGTTGAAACTAATTTGTTATTTAATAATTCCAGGCCGTGTATTTAATTCTTTAATGCTCAAAATTACAATACTACGTATTCGCATAACCGAACCTCATTTAGAAATTGCAAAAAACAACAAAAAATTTTATTTTTAATTCAAAAATTCACATTTAAAAAAAAAAAAGTTAATAATAGCGTTCGAGAAATTACAAAATCAAAATTGAAAAACTGGAAAAATCGCGAAATTTTGATCTCGCATATCTATTGAAAAGAAAAATTTTTTTTTTCGCAGAACTTCGTTATATGATAAAAGAAAACTTCTGACCAAAATTTGTCCAAATCGAAAGGGTTTGTTTTCAACTATTGTTTGATTTGACATGGAATGACCCATCAGTAAATGTTTTTCGTTAATAATTAATAAAAATTAGCATTTGTCAAATTATTAAGATTTTTGGATATGCATTCTATTAAATATATGCATACTATTATTCTAAAGTTAATAATAATAGGTTTTTAATACATATAAATTGATTTTCTTGTGTTTAAGAAAAAAACAAACCGTAATATTTAACTGTCTGAAGTTTGAGGCTCGATATATTTGAGATGGCTTATAAGAGATCATATTTTCAGAGGATCTTCTTCTAGAGATACTCTGACAATTTCTCAATGTTCATTGGAAAAAAAAAATATTCGATTTTTTTGATACACTCTAACACACACACACACACACTTCGTGTCGGGCTTGCTGGATCCCGCATCGGGTGCCTCCCCAGGTGGCGGATAGGAGAATGCCCGGCATATCTGCATGTCAGATGCGTCGGGTACCGAGGAAATAGAATACTCGGGGTGGACCAAAACCCAGCAAAAGATGATATGAAAATTCCAGATCAATTTCAAACATCGCCTACGGTGCAGAAAGGGGATACCTCAGTGCCGGCGAGGGAAGGCGTGAAAACGGGCCTGAACTCGTCGTTATCAAGTGACCGTTTGAACAGCGAAGTAGACCCTATAGCTCTGCTGTCTAGCAATGCTAGCAAGGTTACAGGGAGTACAAAATCAGCCCAGATGGCAGAGAACGGACAGCTGAGCAACATTCCTCCAAAAAGTGGAAGACCTTTTGCTCCTGTCACTAATCAAACCTACCGAGGAAGAATCAACTCTGTACCGACCGTTACAGGCCAACAGTCACCAATGGAGAGGCTCGGCAGCAAGATCGAAGAGTTAGCCGAGTTTATAAAAGACAAGAAGAATCTCCATCATGAGATTAGAAAATTGGTTACATCTATCATTACAGCATATAGGTTAGCCAACAAATTACCAGGCATGTCGGCCTCAACGACCCAAACAACTCCGAGTCTGACCAAAAAACCACAGCCATCTTTGGTCACTCCTAAAAAATTACCACACCAAGGAAAGGACAATAACAAGAAGAGGCAGCTGTGCATGCCCAGCTCTTCTTCAATAATCGAGAAGCCACCACAGAAAAAGACAGCCTGGGAGGACGACTGGACTACAGTGGGCGAAATAGGAAGAAGAAGGAAAAAGAGCATGAAACAGCGGCTCCTCCTAATAAAGCTCAAAACCAGCCAAGTAACGGTGCCTCGAAGACACCGAGGAGAAAGAAGATAAGAACTAAGACTGTTTTTGTCTAACCAGTAGACGGCCACCCTTACGCCGATATCCTAAAGGGAATCAAGGCCATGGTAAGCCCTGTCGAGACGGACGTAGACATAAAGTCTATTAAAAAGACGAAACATGGAGGCGTTCTCCTTGAAATGGCTCGAAAGACCGAAGACAGCAAGGCTTTCACCGATGCAATAGGGTCAGCTACTGCAAACATCGGCACGGTCAAGACGCTAACACCATCAACAACGATCGAGATCTTTGACTTGACGAAATCTCTACCGAGAGCGAAGTCCGTGAAGCACTCAAACGTGAATTCACTGACAGCCTGGAGGTCAAACGGGTAAATTTGACAAAACCTACACCACGAGGAAATTGGGCAACCTTCTGCGAAGTAGATGAGGCCAGTGCGATTAAGGCCCTCGACAAGGCCCATATAATGATCGGTTGGGTGAACTGTCGTATACGCTCAGTTGCAAAAGTAACCCGCCGTTTCAAATGTCTTAGTTTTGGACACCAAACACGCCAGTGTGCGGGACCAAACAGAAGCAGGTGCTGCTACAAATGTGGCAGAGAGAACCACAAGGCCGTAAACTGCACGGAGAAGCTAAAATGCTTCCTTTGTGCTCCGGACAAAGATGCCCAGGATGGTCTATGCCATATTTCTGGCACTGGAGCTTGCAGTGCATTCCGCTATAGCACTTGCAGAAGCACTTGCTAGTGCACTTGCAGAAGCCAAGAGAGGGCAGAAGTGACACGCATACTACAAGGCAACCTGAATAGGTGCGCCTTGGCGCAAAACCTGCAGCGCCAGCGTGTCTTTGAAGATAAAATCGACGTCTGCTTTATCTGCGAGCAATATCTAAACATCGAAGATAAAACATGGTTCGCAGACGAAACTGGCACGGCAGAAATTTGAATTGTAAACACAAAGAACGTTACCGTCAACAACAGCGGAAGTGGAGAAGGTTTTGTCTGGATTCAAACCCCCACAACCTACTTCATGAGCGTCTATCTCTCACCTAACGAAGGGATTAGTGTGTTTCGACAGAAACTGGCAAATATAGAAGATACGGTCACTAAGTTCAACGGCGAAGTCATCGTAGCCAGAGACTTCAACGCTAAATCGGCTGAGTGGGGCGCTGCTTTCTCCGACACCAGAGGTAACGAGGTCGCTGACGTCGCGGCTAGACTCGACCTCATAGTGCTGAACACCGTAGCACCATGACCTTTAGAAGACCAGGGTGTAAGAGCCCATCCTCGACATTGCGTTGGTGACTCCAAGGACTGCCAGCATGATCGAAGACTGGAATGTATCCGAAGAATACAGTGGCAGTGACCACCAGTTTATGACATTCAACGTTGGATTTTTATCTACTCCGGTTTCACAACGCGACCTTTCTAAGCGGAAGTGGAATACCAGAAGGCTTGATCCAGAGGCATTGCGAGCTTCACTTGCACGAAGCTGGTCTATCCTTCAGAACAACCCGACTCTGGATACCTGCAGCGAGACGGAAAAGGCAGTGCTAAATATGATGAAAGAAATTGCTGCCGCATGTGACGCCTCTATGCTGCGGCTGAAAAATAGGAGTTTCCACAGGCTGGTGTACTGGTGGTCAACAGAAATAGCAGAACTTCGCAAAAGATGTCATAAACTACGTCGCCGCGCAACGAGAGTCGCGAAACGCTCCTCAAGTGAGGACTTGTATTTAAAAGAGTACAAGCAGGCCAAAAAGACGCTAAACCGAGCCATTTAAGCAAGAAAAGCGATATTGTGGAAACAGATCTGTAATGATCTCGACAAGGACATCTGGGGGAAAGCCTACTAAATTGTCACGAAACGACTTGGAAAGGCTTCACCAGAAGCGCCGAAGTCTCCTGCCTTAATGGACAGCATTGTAGCGGAGCTTTTCCCCAAACACCCGCCACGGGAGAAGAAACACTACGCTAAAAACAGCGAAGGAACATCCTTCACAACTAAGGAACTACAAGACGCGGCCAAGTCACTCAAAACAGGAAAGGCACCTGGGCCTGATGGCGTCCCGGCAGCAGTGATCAAGATTGTAGCCCTGGAACACCCAGACATACTCCTGAACACCTACAACGCATGCTTGGCTACTGGCACGTTCCCCACGGTCTGGAAGCGGCAGAGATTGGTTCTCTTAGACAAAGGAATGGGAACCCCCGTTACACCTTCTTCGTTTAGACCACTCTGTATGCTAGACATTGCTGGAAAACTGCTCGAGAAGCTCATACAAGGGAGACTTCGCAACGACATCGACCGTGCTGGAGGTTTTGCCACCAACCAGCATGGCTTCCGGAAAGGTCGTTCGACAGTCGGAGCGATCGAGAAAGTTATAAAGACAGCAACACAAGCATGGTCTGGTAGCCTTAAAGCTCGTAAAGTATGTCTCCTCCTCACGCTAGATGTCAAAAACGCATTTAACAGCGCAAATTTGAGAGACATTTTAGATGCTCTGGAGCACAAGTTTGACGCGAAGCCAGAGAATCTGGCACTAGTCAACAACTACCTGGACGAAAGAAAGCTAATAGCGGAAACTACGAAAGGCCCACAAGAATACGCCATTACGGCTGGCGTACCGCAAGGCTCAATAATGGGGCCCGATCTATGGAATGCGGGCTACGACGAGCTTCTTGAAATCTCGTTACCAAAGCAAGTAGAGCTAACGGGCTTTGCAGACGACGTTGTGGCCACGATAGTAGTAGACAGCGTAGAAGAGGCCGAATTACTGATCCGGGAAACCATTGACACTGTCAAGACCTGGCTTGATAAACACCACCTGAAACTTGCCAAGCATAAAACCGAGATGTTTGTTCTGACACGTCAAAAATGGTTCCCAAAACCATTCATCGTGGACATAGAAGAAACAACGCTGACGTCAACAAGGGCCCTGCGTTATATAGGGGTAATGATAGACGAGAAACTATCTTTCCGCGAACACCTTGACAGTGCATGCAAGAAAACCAGTAAGACGGTGTCTAGCCTAGCAAGAATCATGACCAACACTACGGGACCAAGAACCGAAAAGAGAAGAGTTCTTCTCGAAGTAGTCCACTTGGTACTGCTTTATGGAGCAGAAATATGGGCAGACATATTGAAACAGAAGACCTACCGACGAAAAATAGCGGCAGTGCAGCGGCGAGGCCCACTTAGGGTTGCCTGCGCCTATCAAACGGTTTCCGAGGCGGCTATATTGGTCATTGCGGGAGCCGCACCCATCGACCTACTCGCGTTTGAGAGAGCAAAACTCTATGACGCGAAAAACAGTGACGAAAACATGAAGGACGCAAGAACGAGGATAAAGGCGGAAACGCAACAAGAGTGGCAGGACCGATGGACATCGGGAGAGACGGGCAGATGGACGGCACGCCTGATCCCAATAATTGTAACAGTTTTATTTGCTGTCTAATTGTCCCCTTAAATTAATTAATTACTTAACAACAAAATGAACAAAAAACCAAATTAACAAAAAGGTGTACGGAGAAACGGACTTCTTCTTGACCCAGCTATTGACGGGTCATGGGCAGTTCAATGCCTATCTTTTTAAGATGGGACTGCACAGCACACCAACGTACAAATACTGCCCAGACAAAATTGACAACGTCGAGCACACGTTCTTTGAGTGTGACCGGTGGAAGAACTACAAAAGCAGTACTGATGAAACTATTGGCACCACGCTCTCCCCTGAGAGCTAAGTAACCTGCATGATCAAAAAAGAAGATAACTGGTCAGCTGTCGCAGCCTATGCGCAGCGTCTTTTAAAGGAAAAAATTGCAGAAAGAGACTAGTAACTAGGCGCAACCGTCGTGAGACGCAACACGGACTAGATTGAAGTAATGCTAACGCGGTCCCGATTCAGTCTTCCCCGTAACATTTATGGAGAAAGAGAGAGGAGGATGTTTAGTCGATATTGTTGTCAATAATATTGACTTCCGAGTCCGACATACCCAGGACAAACATCTCGTCCTTGTATACGTAAATGTATTTGACCTCCTCCAAAAATATAATTTTCGTGTCATTTTGAGCTCTGCAAGCTCAATAGTCTTATAGAAGTTTGATTAAACACTATTTTTTGAATTTTCAAACCGCAACAACTTTTGATAAATGAACCGATCTTTATGCGGTTGCCGGCATCCGACGCAATTTCTAAAGCCTCATGATGAACTCTTAAGTTGAAATTAATCGAACTTGCAACTTCGGATTAATTCTGAAAAAATCGTTTTTTCGGTTTTCTTTCGACAACGATAACTCACGAACGAATTAAACGATTTCGACCGGGCTGGCAGCGATTGACGTGGGTTTTTATTTTTAAGAGCTGATTAGTTTTTGGTATCGATCGGTAGAGCTGTTCAAAAGTTATTTCGAAAAAACCACATTTGAAAAAAGTTTTTTTTTGTAGTTTTTTTGAGATTTCTCGAAATCTACCGGTTCGAATCAGTCCAAATTGTATTTTAAATCTAAGTTTGGTCAAGCCGCTTTGAATGGCGATAACCCCGATGAAATCGGTCAGGCCGTTCAAAAGTTATGAGAGGTTTATAGACGGCTACACACACATACACACACACACACACATTCGGGGCTGAGGAGAAACTGCTACCGGACGCGTCTCCCCGAGCGGATGGGAGGATGCTTGCTGTCCTTGGATGGCACTTAATGTCTTAGTTGATGAGGTACAGCGGGTAGAAGGCAAGCAAAACAACCAAACAAAATAAGCTCCCGTGGACAAAACTCCTCTGTAATGGGTTGGTCACACTGACTGACCTAGCAAGACGATCGTTCTCTGCTGTGACCCACTGGGAGTGACCGGAACCTGTATCGTAGTTTCTGACGATGCAGGCCATGGCTGATGTAAGCTTGCTCTGCCGAGGTGTAAGTTGCAGCAGTGGATCAGGAGCCAGCCACTTCGGGCCTTGATCAGGAAGTACGCAGTGAGTGTTAGAGATCGGAATCTTCACCACTCCGAGCGAGTCTAGTCCGTCCGTGTATTCCGGGACTGGCTAAGTGTCGGCTAGGCCTCAGGGAACTGGGGTAGGAGTACTATCTCCGAGGGTACACCCGTTCCTAGTTATGGCAACCTGCTTCACTCCGTACGATGCGCTGGTAAATCAAAAAGTATGAGTAATTCACAGGAAACAAACAAGAGTGAAAACGGGCCTCATGCCCAGCAAGACGCACTGCAACTTAGTGCAAAGATGAAGAGGACAGATGCTCTGGTACATTTGGAGAAGCTAGTCAGTGGACTGCAGGACTTTCTCCAAACCAAGTAAAATGTCCACAAGGAGATCAAGTCGAAGTCGACGAACATCTGCAGTGCCCTGAGGAGGTTCAAGAAACTAGACAAAAAGTGGCAGGACATCCAACAGCAACACGGTAATGTCGTGATGAAGACGAGTGCGACAGCGGTTTCACCTGCAAAAGCCGACACCCTTCCAGAGTGTAGTTAACGATGATGATGCCAGCTTTGTAGCAGCAACAGTTAACGGCATCCGTTTCTACAGCTGTTATGCACCACCTAGCCTATTCATTGTTGAATTCACTGAATTCTTGGACAAACTGACCAAGGACGCCAAGCAGAATTATCCAGTCGCGATTGCCGATGACTTCAACTCCTGGGCAGTAGACTGGGGCAGCAAGCAGACCAATGCGCGAGGAAAAGCACTACTAGAAGCTTTTACTATACTAGAGGTAGTCCAGCTCAATAGTGGTGATATGCCAACCTATACTAAAGGAGAAGCAAGCTCTATTGTAGATCTCACTTTCGTCAGCAGCAGCCTCATCAGTGAGAAATACGACTGGAAGGTGATGGATATCTACACAGCCAGCGACCACAAGGCAATTCTCTGGGAAATATCACATGACTGGAATACAAGAAGACCAATCAAGTCACTCAATACCATTGGATGAAAAGTGAAGTCTTTTGACACAAGCACATTGGTAATAGCCCTGAATAGCGAACCGATTACTACTGGATCCGCAGAAGAAATGAACAAGGACCTGATGAAAAGAGTTGTCCAGGCCTGTGACGCAAGTATTGTCCGGAAACGCAGCATAAGCCAACGCCCGGCAGTACACTGGTGGAACGACCACATCAGCGTTCTTCGGAAAGAGTGTCTAAAGAAAAGAAGAATATCTCAGCGTGGCTAACAACGACCTAATTCTGCGGAGCTGGTCGCAGAGTACAAGAAAGCCTGTCGATCATTGAACAAAGCCATCAAGGATAGTAAGAGGCAATGCTGGAAAGAGCTCATCAACGAGGTGGACAAAAACCTGTGGGGTAGACCATACAAGGTGGCCATGACTCACCTAAAAGTCAAACAAATGCCAGCACCCACATGCCCACAACTTCTGCAGAGAATCGTTTCCGCATCAACGCGAGCTTCATTACCAGTTAGCTCAAGGCGAACTGGAGGACATTTTATCTGTCACGGAAGAAGAACTGACGAAGGCTTGCAACCGCGTAGGGAATAATAAAGCACCAGGATTAAATGGAATCCCTAATATTGCCTTAAAAACAGCTATAAAGGCAGCACCGGCATTATTCCTGGATGTTTACATCACCTGTCTCAAAGAAGGGATTTTTCCCCGAAAGTGGAAACAGCAACGGTTAGTGCTGCTCCCTAAAGGGAAAAAGCCACCTGATGAACCGTCATCTTACCGCCCACTTTGCATGCTAGATACAGCGGGTAAGATATTTGAACGAATAATTCACCAGAGAATTGAAGCAGTAGTCGACCTACTCCTGACAGACAATCAGTATGGATTTCGGAAAGGACGATCAACCCTGGACGCAATCAAACTGGTTGTTGATAAGGCCACAGAAGCAAACACAGGAACTAGATAGAAGGGTGGAACGAAGAAGTATTGCCTGGTGGCGACTCTAGACATCAGAAACGCCTTCAACTCCGCCAATTGGGAATGCATCATGTAGGCGCTCCAAGAGAAGAATGTACCAGAATACATTCTTAAGATGGTAGCAAGCTACTTTGAAAACAGGGTCCTGAAGTATGACACGAAGCACGGTCCGAGGGAGTAATATTACTGGAGGTGTACCTCAAGGTTCAGTTCTAGGCCCGCTTCTGTGGAATATTATGTATGACGGTCGATTAAGACTAACTCTGCCAAGAAACGTCAAACTCGTAGCATATGCACATGACGTAGCCGTAGTGATCGTTGCCAAACACCTTGACGAGATAAACCATATGTTCGATCTCACTTTTGAGCGCGTTAACCGGTGGATGGATGCAGTGAACCTGCAACTGGCGCATCAAAAGACTGAGGCAGTGCTTATTACCAGCAGAAAAGTGGTAGAGACCATTAAGCTGAAAGTCGGCGAACAAGAAATCACATCACAACCTTATATCCGATATTTGGGAGTGATGCTTGATGCCCTACTCAACTTCAAGCAGCAAGTGGAACATGTCAGTGCCAAAGCGTCAGTAGTGAGGGCTAGTCTCGTACGACTGATGCCGAACGTCGGAGGCCCAAAGCAGAGCAGGAGGCTATTATTGTCATCAGTAGTCACATCGGTGCTCACTTACGGAATATCCATTTGGGCCGACGCACTAAACACGCAAGAATCATGGAGAAAGGCTGGACCAGTATATCGACTAAGTGCCCTACAAGTAGCTAGTGCCTTCCGCACAATATCAGAGGAAGCAGTGTGTGTTATTTCCGGTACTCTGCCTCTCAGAGTCCTAGCTGAGGAAAGACGGAACCTATATCAACAAAAAAGGTCAACCACTGAGCCCTGAAGAACTTAGAAGGGAAGAACGGCAACACAGCATCGCAAGATGGCAACAGGAGTGGAATGCTGCAGAGAAAGGTCGGTGGACGTACCGTCTCATACCTCGGATTGGTGTGTGGTTCAACCGGAGTCACGGTGAGATCAACTATTATTTAACGCAGATGTTATCAGGACACGGATGTTACCGGAAGTATTTTTTTACCGCTTTAAGCACGATGATACCCCAGAGTGCCCGTCCTGTCCATGGGTCAATGAAGATGCGGAGCATGTTTTCTTTGTGTGTCCACGTTTTAACCAACAGTGCGATGAGTTAGAGAAGATTCTGAAAAAGAGAACCCAACCAGAGTCAATAGTAGAAGCAATGTTGTCGTCAGAAGCTGCCTGGAACGCCACAAGCACTTTTGCTACAAAAGTGCTGACAGAGTTGCGATCCATTGAGAGGAAAAGAGCGAAAGACAGAATCTAGAAGGAAGAAATAACATCTTGGCCACCAGAAGGAAGAACGGCAACTAATTTGTCTCCCTGCGAAGAAATGCCGCGAAGAAATGCACCAAACACACACACACACATACTAGGGTGTGCCAAAATGTAACTCCTGTGGAGAACCTTTTAAAATTGCAATTTTGAGTTCCGCTTTTGACAGGGGCTGTGTTTGGGCATTTCCTAAGATATTTTGGTGTGAGACAATGTATTTGATTTTCATAGAATTTTTTAACAGAAGCTTAGTTTGGGTATTTCCGGTGAAAATTCAAAATTTGGCCGGAAGTGCCCAATTAAATCTCCTGTTAAAAATCCTATAAATAATCAAATGAATTCTTTCAACCCGAAATCCGTTGAAAACTCGATTTTCGAAAAACGGGGTAAAACCAATAACTTCCCAACTTTTGAAAATTTTCAATTTTTTTTGCGAGGTTAAAAATTTTTACCTAATTTTTGAAGGGGGTCTTCGTGCCCCAGGTTCCTCTAATAGTACTGTAATTTAAAAACATATCTGTATCGTATCTCTATGAAGACTTTCGTTTATATTATGCATTCCTACTGTGCGTGCCTCCATGAGATTTCAAGGTTAAACGCTGAAAATTTAAAGAATTAATTCTTGTTTTTATTATATGCTGCCCGACAATAGTGGAGCAGAGTGCTTTCAGTTACCCTCTTAATTAAATTTATACTCAAATCGACTACTATCTCTAATCATTTGTGTAAAGCAGAAGTTCACCTCGTGATGTAACTTCTTGTCCTAGGTAGATAGTAGCTTGGCTATCCGTCAGTAATGTTGAATTTTTGCTTAGGCTCATGAGACCTGGCCCAAGAGTGGCATATGTTTAAGCGGGAAAAATTTTAGAGACATTATTCAGTAGATGTATTCTAAAAATAATAGCATTTTGTTAAGTTGTTCTGTCGAATACTAGACCAAATTTCAGCTGTTCCATCAGCTCTGTCAATTCTAATAGGAAATGAGTTTTAAAAACAAGTGCTGCTTGATAAGTATGATTATTAGTAGGCCAACTGAGTTATGGTCTTTAAGTCAGTTGTAAACTATCTAGGTATCGTAAATTATATTTTAATTGTCAGGGTCAGAACGTTCACCCTATGGCACGCATGATGTCTATCGTTTTTAGATTATCAGTTATATCGTATTGGAGTATATTTCAAAGAACAAGGATGAGGATTAGAGTGTTTTTAATGTACAAGGTGAGAAAGGAAATCACCCAACGAAATAGAGTACCTCACTCTTTATATACTCGTTTAATTTCTGTAATTTAAACATAGTTCTTCATAAATCCGTAATGATTGCTAGAGAGCCCATCAGTTCTTTCTAATTATCTTCAATACGAACATCCACTGACACAACATTGAAATAGCTTCAATTCTCTTTCTCATATTCTACTGTTTTTAATGTAAAGTACTGTCATGCATAAAATAAGATGACCTCGAAGTAATATATTGTTGTCACTTTGGTAATTTGTTGGCATGCCTTGAGACAGAATTTTTCTTATCTTTTAAAAATTTCTTGAAAGAGCCACTGGAAAATGGCAGTTTGCCTTTCCAGCCGCTCTACCCTGTTTAAAATTTCCAATAGGATCCCATTAAAAACGACAAAAGCCACTTAGAAACCTATAAATTTTATTGGTTTCTAAGTGGCATTTGTCGCTTTTGATGGGATCTTATTGGAGATTTTCAACAGGGTAGCCTCTAATAAAGTTTGGAACCAGCTCTCGGAAAACCGCTTCCTAAGAGCAAATGTAACTTGTTTGACTTGATAGTGGATTGATTTGATATTGTTTTCATTGTGGCAGCTTAAATTTATTTTATTTACTTCCAATTTCTTGGTATTTGAAT
Organism: Cotesia glomerata; assembly: GCF_020080835.1. Taxonomy (NCBI): domain Eukaryota; kingdom Metazoa; phylum Arthropoda; class Insecta; order Hymenoptera; family Braconidae; genus Cotesia; species Cotesia glomerata. The sequence continues at coordinate 15,009,181 of NC_058162.1, forward strand.
GATAAAGATCCGTGAGGTTGCCTCCAGTGCAGGTTACAGTAGGATATTTTAGTGACTAGGACTTAAATTATATTAAATGCACTAAATAACCTATTATTTTAATCTAAATAATCTTATGAGCTTTAGGTAACGCAATAGTAAACACAATGAAACACTTTACTTTTATTATAGCAATATAAACTTTTGGTAACGATTATCTTTGTTACTTTGGAACAATTTATTGCAAAATTTATTTTAGATTTTAACTAATAATTCTTGTTATGAATTGATTCAATTGATTGGCAAGTAATCGCCTGATCATAATAAGTTAGTGGTAATTAATACTAGAGATATAGTGGTCTGTAAGAAAAACGTGGGGGCTCGTGGTAAGTGTAGGATCGAAGTCCTGATCAATGCTCGGGTTTGTTAGGTATTGGGTTTTTCCCCTCTTCCGCGTCGTCTGTAACGTCACGGAAATAGTAATTTCAGTTAACTAGTGTCGGTGACGATAGTTTCGGATAGCTAGTTTTAGTCTGGAAGGTGCAGGACAATTCGCATTGTCTCTGCTTATAGTTCGAATTTAGCTTAGCACCTGTTCAAGAATAACCGACTCTATCTGGAAGCAGCATCTGTCAACCACGTGTCTGAGAGAAATCTGCTTCAAGCTATTGTCTAGTTTGTTGTGTTAAAACTTTTTTTTTAAAATCGTTATTTAGTGGCGTTTCTTACGATGAATGTCAGAGATTATTTACTGAACGCACTAGTAGTCAATTGCACTAAACGTCTTCAATATTTTTCGATTAAGAATAATTTATATACTGATTAGGGCTACAAGCATAAAATCAATCAGAGTCTCGTGATATCCTGGTCTTCTAAAAATAGATATAGCGTCATTTATAAATTCACGTTCAAGTCTGATCATAATAATACTATCTACTCCGTTCTTGAGTTCATCTCAACACTAGACATAAAGTAACAGTAAAATTTTTACTTCAATGTACTATTAAAGAAATACAATTCATAAGCCGTCGCTTGATTTGACTTTACACTACATCACTAACTACTTGAGTCAAAAAAATAAACTTATATGAGCTGAAATCAATTGTTTTATATACCAAGTAACTTCATTTTTTCGATTCGGATGTGTAGCTGTGTTTTGATAAACGAAATCTCTAATAGATATAGTAATAAGACGAGTGACTAATTGTTATTCAAGAAGAACATATATCATTAGAAATTTGATTAATCCTTTTATTTTGCATATCGTAATTTATAACTGAAAAAAGCCAGTTAAGATAATTTAGTATTAAATTTAATCCAAAAAAGTTCAAAAATTCAGCATTTTATTTTTTTTGAATCAACTAGAAGAAATATTCACTGTGATTTATGTGACTTTCGTATTCTTGCCTACAAATTATAGCAAGCTCTACCATCCTTGACTTCATGTAAGCCCATCATAAGCATTCAGCTCATATCATGACAGCACTATTGTAGAAGTATTTGCTTTATAGTCTAATGTAGCATCAACTATTATTATAAGTAATCGACATTGTTATATTAGAGTAATTGTAAAAAACAAAGAAAAAAAAAACTTTTCTTTTCATGTTTCTTGGAACTAAGATCAAAAGTTTTATTTTGGTCTAGACTAACCCTGTTCGAAAATAAACTCTTAATTCTGATATTTTAATCTTACACATCACATTTCTCAATTTACCATTAAAATAAGATAGAAAAATTTTTTTTGCTCCTAATTCTTGTTATTTGCTAAAGATCATACAAAGAATGCGTTTAGGTATAATCAAAGCAAATTGAACACTTGCAAATTGTAAAAAAAAGATCTCTTACAATTTTTTGATTCATTCATTTCTTCAAGAATGATTTATTTTATTAAATTCAGTAATAATCAACCGAACATCAAAGCCATCCTTAGGGTTCTATGTACATAAGATAAATAATGTAATTCTTAAAAATAAAAGAAAAAATTTCAATTAACAAAATAAATGTGTGAGAATGAGTATGAAACTTCCCCTGATTAACAATATTGATTGAAAAGTATTGGGAATCAGTCACCCCATGTAAACTGTATATCTATATACACATGAAAAAGAATTGAATTGAAAAAGAATTGAAAGTATTCAAAAGTATTCAAATTTCATCATTTTAATCCTTTTCAATCAATATTTTTAACCAGGGTCTATTTCTTCAATGAACTATAATACAAAGTACCACGTATCGTTAAACATAATTAATCGCAAGAGTATGGCATGCCGTTTTACTATTAAATAGAAGGAAAAAAATGATCTTATAATTAACAACTAAAAGGAAAAATGCAAATTTTATGTTAAAACATAATCAAATATAATAGATTAATTTTATGTTTATGCTTATATTTTTTAAGGAATAATTATTATGTCGGGACATAACAATATATCAAAGAATTAAAATTCTGAGTTGAGCTGATGACAAAAAGAATATTTTTATTAAGTGTCATGATAATTAAAAATAAGACTTTAATAATTATGTGAGGACATAATTTTAACTAACAATTTTTTTTTATGTAGTGACATAAATTAAATTGGCTCCTGTAGATTAATATTTTTGGAGTAATTATTTATAACATTTTAATTTCTTTTAATCTAAAATTTAATACAAATGAGAATTAAAATTATTTACATAATAGTAATTCAGAATTAAAATTATGTACATAACAAAAATGTTATAATTAAATTTATGTACATAATAATAATTCAGGAATAAAATTATGTACATAATGATAATTCAGAATTAAAATTATGTACATAATAATAATTCAGAATTAAAATTATGCACATAATAATGATTCAGAATTAGAATTATGTACATAATAAAAATTCTGAATTAAAATTATGTGCATAATAAAAATGTTATAATTAAAATTATGTACATAATAATAATTCAGAATTAAAATTATGTACATAATAGTAATTCAGAATTATAAGAATTATCATTTTAATATTTTTTATTATGTTATTCAAAATGAAAAAAATTTATTTTATCTTTAAATATAGTTGAATTGTATTCATTATAATTATGTCACAAGATAATAAAAATGTTTTTATTTTTTCAAAAGGATAATTCCTAATCATTATAATTATGTCGTAACATAATTATATTTCGTGTATTTTTGTATCTCTTCCTATGCATAATCATTTAATTTTATGTCGGTACATAAAATAATTATATTTTTATTGTCAGTACATAAAAAAAATTCACTCAAAAAATTGTTTTTCAAATTAAAAATAAATTTCTTTTTTTTATGTTCTGCAAAAATATTACCTGATTAAATAGTAAAACGGCGTGCCATACAAGATGGTATAAAAATCATTAATTGAACAGACATCTAGATTATTATCAAGCTTTTACATAGTGTTGAAAGATTTCATCAACTGATACATGAATGCTGATGAAGCAAAACTTATAGATTCTAATAATCTTAGGCAGTCATTTTTCCTTGGACTAAACGTGAAATGTACATGGCTAGAGTACAGATTTTTCTGTCTTGCAATGTCAAGAACTTCAGTCTTCAGCATAAATCTGTAATATCAGATCCTTAAGCTGGATGAGCACCATCAACCTTCCAGATTAAGAATTTTTAGTAGACTTCATAGAAATTTATCTATGGCATTGGCTCACATGACGGAATTTCTGAAAAATTTTTGTATATTTTGACTCAGCTCGTCAAGCGGATTCAGAAAATACATATGGTTCAAAAGTTTATATATGTATGTATTTGTAGAATAGAAAAAAAGCCATTCGGCAGCCAAAATGAAAGTAGATTTGTCAAATAAAGAAAATTTATTTTTTCTAAAATAACATTGATGATAATTTTTTAATATTTATTTTTTCTAAAGACCAGTTTATAATACTTTATAGATATTTTCCTTTGATAATTTTCAGTTGATTGGCTTTCCAGTCTAATACAACAATTTTTTCTCTAATTATTCATAATATTGTTAGCCCGTATTCCCTCCAATAAAGTGAAAATTTTCAAAAGAAAATATTTATAAAGTATTATAAACCGGTCTTTAGAAAAAATAAATATTAAAAAGTATACCATCGGCTTTAAAAATGTATTGACAGGAGGTCAAGGTAAAATCAAAATTAACATCATACTATATTAGAACTACAATTCATGGTTGAGTTTGTCATTAATAGGTGACTGAATGGTAATTCTGGACAGTGTCTCGGATAGCTTAACAGGTGGAGCCTTTGGCGCGTACCAAAAGATCCAGGTTTGAGTCCTGGTCTGGGTCATCCGAATTATTTTTTCAGTCAAATTTATCTTTAATGACAAATTTAGATACGAATAGAAAATAAATTGTTTATGCCTGGAGGGAATACAGGTTAACAATATTATGAATAATTAGAGAAAAAATTGTTGTATTAGACTGGATAGCCAATAAACTGAAAATTTTCAAAGGAAAATATCTATAAATTGATGATAATATATAACTTAATTCATTGATTAAAGAAAAATTCAATAATTAATTTAAAACTAATTTTGTTCGAAAAATTTTCTTGTACCCTCGCGGTTTTGAGAACCAGAGAAAAAATATTTATATATAATTATATATATTTATACATAAATTGGTTATATATGATTATATATGAAAAATGGCCAAATATAATCATATCTAATCATATAATTATATATAACTATATCTAATTATATATAACTATATTTAATTATATATTTATTACATCCAATTAATTATTGGGTTAATTTTATGGATGAGTATTCAATATGATCCTACGCAATTCTCTGTAACCAATTAAAATGAAAAAAAAAAATCTAGACATAATTTTACGGCTATAACACCAGCGGTCACCCATCCAACTATTAACCCTGCTCAATGCTGCTTAATTAACTTTGGTGATCTCCGTGCATCTTGAAGTTTCTGTCTGCTGTGCTGCTGTCTTAGATGATAATGATTCTATGATCTAAACAATGTATCATATGAGTTTATCATAAATATAATATAAAAATTAATTGTCAGGTTGGCAATAGCCTAATCGGCTCGGTACCTGCATTTCGAAAGAGTGGGACCAGGGTTCGATTCCGGCGCGCACCAATATTTTTCAATGATTATAAACTAAGAATATGTGCGTTTCATTGCCAGCCTCTGTACCGGTCGGGTTTTCTGTGGTTTTCCCGTATAGTTATGGAGGTAAAATGTCATTATAGAAGTACCTCCATACTATTTAAGACCGTAATGCAAATGCAGGTACTGATTATAACGCGTAAGTCGGCCACAGTCGCAGCACATGTGTGTCGAGCATGAAAGAAAAAAAAATCCCGACATGCAAGGGGGTGGGGACGAAAAAGTGGTTGAGAGTTATAATGACGGGGTTGAGAGATTATATTGCGGATAAAAAAGTGGAGAGACAATAATTCCCCACCCTCCCTTGTAAAACACTCTACAGTGATACAAGTAAAACCATCCTCAATTATAACCTCAATTATAAAAATTAATTTTATAATATATTTGGATAATCATAATTCATAATTTATTCATTTTACCGAATCTCATTATAATATAACACTTATTTAAATAATAAAATAAATAATGATTTTACTATTAGGTAGTAGCAGAGCAGACCAAAAAATCTCATAGAAAATGTAACAAATTTTGTATTTCAGAATTATTTAAACGTAATTATAAACATCATTTTACACTTTTTGTGATTACCAAAAAAAAATTTTTTTTCAAAATTATATTTATTTATTATATTTATATATACTTATATATAATTATATATGGGACTATATATAGTCCTGCATGGTTGAATATTGCTCCATATATAGTCATATATGATTATATATAACCTCATATACGATTCCATATATAATCATGTATGATTATATACAGGGTGATCCAAAATTACTTTTACAGCGAAAATATTTCGATAGAGGAAACGATTCTGAGCAGAAAACTACTGAGTCGTTACTGAAAATTTTGAGTAGTTTTTGAGTTATTCAAAATTTTAGCTGACCAATCAGATACGAGATTTAATATTTAAAAAAAAAATACAAAAGAATAAATAATAAAATTGGCTGCGTCGTGATTTCCAACTTCACGTTTTACTTTTGTTTGTTTACTTTTTTAAATAATTCTAATTTTTAAGAGCTTAAACAAATAGCGTAACCTTAAAAATAAAATTAAATACTTAACTGGAAAGTTAATTTTAAAATTTAAGGAAGCAATTGAATTAATGAATGGATACGTAATGAAGGATAAAAATTAATTTCTTGTCTCGAGACAACGAGCGAGATCATGAGCGAGATCATGAGCGAGACCACGAGCGAGACCACGAGCGAGACCACGAGCGAGACCACGAGCGAGACTATGAGCGAGACCACGAGCGAAATCATGAGCGAGACCACGAGCGAGATCAGGAGCGAGACCACGAGCGAGATCAGGAGCGAGACCACGAGTGAGACTACGAGCGAGATCATGAGCGAGACCACGAGCGAGATCATGAGTGATATCATGAGCGAGACCACGAGCGAGAGCACGATCGAGACCACGAGCGAGACCACTAGCGAGACCACGAACGAGACTACGAGCGAGATCAGGATCGAGGCCACGACCGAAACCACGTGCGAGATTATGAGCGAGATTCCCAGCAATACTCTTATAATTAACCTCAAAGAATTTCTTGAATTCGATTTTATTAGCCTCCAGATTGTGTCCTTTCGAATATCCGGTCAATTGTCTTTTAATCTAAACTTGATAAAATAATTTTTACTCCTAAAGGTTGACCTGCATATTATTCTGTAAATAATTTCTCAAATCGTCCTTTTGTTTAACTAGCCTCTCAATACTATCCAGGAAATAATCCTGATAATCCATTTTGATCTGGACCATTTAATAATTTTCCCAATGTTTTCTAAACCTAGCCTTGAAATGTAACTTTAATTTCTTCTAGTCAACCTGGATTTCATCCTGAAAATAATCCTGCTACTTTTTCTTGACTTTGTTCTCTAATTATCTTACCAATTCTTCCTAAACCTAGCCTATAATTTTTTTTTTAATTCCTGCAGTTTAACCTTAACTTTATCCAGTAAAATCATCCTCAGGATTTTCCTTCGGTTTAATCGTTCAAATTTATTCTGAATGTGATCGTAATAAGCTTTCAATTTTTTTGCCTTCATGTTATCCCCCAATTTAACTCTTAGAACGTTTTTTCTTTTTTTAACAATCTAGATTTGATCATCAATTGATTCTTCCGAGTATTTTAAGTTGTCTACGCGTTCAAAATCTCTACATATTATCCTTTTAATCATTCTTCTTATGGTCCTTTCGTATGATCTTGCTAGTATCCTACATTTTAGTCTTCTATTTTTAATTCGTTCATTTAGAACAGAAGAGTACGCTTACTGCTATGTTCGCGTTGCAATCGCTCATCTTTTATTTATGTCAATTAATCAATTCGCCGTGTATTTATCATTACATCTAATAACTTACTGAAGGATTTAAATATTCATAAATCGATTTCTCTTAAACAATATCTGTATTATGGCTGAGTATACTGCTCAAGAATATGCCGATATGATCCTCCTGTATGGTATGGCAAATTGTAATGCTGCTGAAGCACGGCGCAGGTATGCAGAGAGATTTCCGAATCGGCGGCATCCAAGTTCTACAGTGATCCTTGGTGCAGTCAGCCGATTACGTGAGTCTGGTAATGTTTTACCAAATTACCGAGAAGCTGGTGCACCACGTCGTGCACAAAATAATGACAACGAAGAAGCTATCATTGAGGCTGTTCAAGAAGATCCAGAGATCGGTATTCGTGGAGTTTCTCAGCAATTGAATTTGTCTTATGGAACCGTGCAACGAACGTTGAAAGATGAAAAGCTTCACGCGTATCATTATCAACGAGTTCAAGAGTTGAAGCCCGAGGATTATCCAGTTCGTATGGCTTTTTGTCAGGAACTCTTGAATCGTTTTGAAAACAATGAAGATTTTTTCAAAAAAATTCTGTTTACTGATGAAAGTCACTTTGGCCGAAATAAGTTTTGGAATACCCGAAATTTCCACTGGTATGCTCAAGAAAATCCCCACTGCACTATTGTTCGGAATCACCAAGACCGGTTTTCTATCAACATCTGGGCAGGAATCCACTTTGGACAACGCACGATTGTAAATTAAATTTATTATAATAATTGTCTTATTATAATAATAACTAATTTTTGATTTGTAAAGTTCTAACAACAAAATTTATTATAGGTTAGTCCTCATGAATTCGAAGAAAATTTAACATTTACAACAAGAATGTCGAGAAGCAGGAATTCCGCGGAGGATTTATGAAGAAATGTGGTTTCAACAAGATGGCGCTCCGGCTCACACAGCAGGAGCTTCTCAAGCATGGCTTCATGCGGATTTTGCGAATCGCTATATCGGTCGAGGTGGAATCATAAATTGGCCTCCAAGATCACCAGATCTCAATCCGTTAGATTATTTTGTATAGGGCCATGTGAAGGCCAATGTTTACCGTCATCCCATTGACGACGTTGATACTCTACGCGACAAAGTCACGGATTGTCTGAGTGAGATCACACAGGAGATGGTCGATAACTGCGTAACGAACTTCGTCAAGCGTCTTCGGTGTTGTATCCAAAATAATGGAGGACATTTTGAACAATTTTTATCATAGATTTGTTCACTGACATTATAAATTTCATGTTAATAAAATTTTTATTATAGATAATATTCCAGTCATTATAATGTAATATTAGTTATCCTCATAGGAAGCCTGGTAATTATTCTCGTACTCCATCTGATAAGAGTTTTTATTATTAATCTGATAAGCACGCTGAAATTTGGACTCGTACTCCACCTGATAAGTCCTTATTATTATACTGATCAATAGCCTGGACATTCTCCTGTTTGTTTTCCTGCTAAAAGTCCTCAAAATTATCCTGATAAGCAGTTTGGCAGTCGTCTATGTCCTCGGCCGGATAAAAGTCCTTCAAATTATTCTGATAAGCAGCCTGGATTTCGTCCTTACAATTTTCCTGGTAAGAGTCCTTATAATAATCGCGATATGCAGCCTGGATGTTATCTTTTTAATTTTTCTGATAAGAGTCTTTATAATTGTTCTGATAAGAAGCGTGGATTTTATCCTTATAATTTTTTTTAAAAGAGTCCTTAAAATAATCCTGATAAGCAGGCTGGAATTCGTCCTCGTCCTCGGCCCGGTAAAAGTCCTTAAAATTATCCTCAGAAGTAGCCTAGATTTTGTTCTTTTAATTTTTCTGATAAGAGTCCTGATAATAATGTTGATAAACAGCCTGAACTTTGTCCTTTTAATTTTCCTTAAAAATATCCTGATAAGCAGTCTGGATTTTTTTATTTTAATTTTCCTACTAAAATTCCTTAAAATTATCTTGATAAGCAGCCTAGATTTTGTCTTTTTAATTTTCCTGATAAGAGTCTTTATAATTATCCTGATAGACACCCTGTATTTTGTCCTTTTTATTTTCTTTATTAACATCCTTGTCTTTAACCTTATAATTAGCATGGGATTCGTTCTCTTAATTGTCTACTAGAAATTAATTTTTATCATTCATTATCTATCTATTCATTAATTCAATTGCTTCCTTAAATTTTAAAATTGACTTTCCAGTTAAGTATTTAATTTTATTTTTAAGGTTACATTTGTTTAAGCTCTTAAAAATTAGAATTATTTAAAAAAGTAAACAAACAAAAGTAAAACGTGAAGTTGGAAATCGCAACGCAGCCAATTTTATTATTTATTCTTTTGTATTTTTTTTAAATGTTAAATCTCGCATCTGATTGGTCAACTAAAATTTTGAATAACTCAAAAACTACTCAAAATTTTCAGTAACGACTAAGTAGTTTTCTGCTCAGAATCGTTTCCTCTATCGAAATATTTTCGCGGTTAAAGTAATTTTGGATCACCCTGTATAATTATATATACTTACATATAATTGTATATGGAACTATATATAATCCTGCATGGCTGTATATTGCTCCATACATAGTCATATATAATTATATATATGACTATATGCAATTCCATATATAATCATCTATGATTATATATAGTTATATATGATTATATATAATTGTATATAATTATATGTGTTATTCCATTTATAATCATATATGATTATATACAATTATATATGATTATATAGAAAAATTTTTTCTTGGGAATGCCGTAAAAATACCGTAATTTTTCGGCATTTATGCTCATGCCGTATATTTACCGTTATAATTCAGTAATAATGCGGTTAAACTATAGTTGTTTTGGCCAGTTTCTATACTGTAACTATCCAGTATATATACTGCACTTATGCTGTACAGTTACCAAAAATATACTATACAATTACCGCATTAATGCCCAAATTTTACCCAAAAAATTCCAAATAATTACCGTAATAATACAGTAATTTTGCCGAATATTTTCTGATATAATGGACAATTATTAAAGATTTGGTTTTATTTTTAGTTCACTTCTATGTTATTTAATAATAAGTCGAGTATTAGGCCAGTATTTAATACTTTGTTCCTTAAATTAAAATCTCCTCAAATACGTGACTACATTCTTGAATTGAAAAGAAAAATAAAATTATTACCGGTAAATAATATTTTCTCTACTGTAGTTGGCGATTCGTGTAGAGGTAATATTTATATTAATGAAATATTTGGGCACGACATGCTGTTGTATTTGTTAAAAAGGATGAAAATTCTGTTAAGATTAAGATTGGTTCGACCTCCGATTTGAATAAGTTGAATTAACATAAGCTAGATTTTTCTAATAAATCAACTGCAAAGTTCACGTCTGCAAGGCTGTTAAGTTTGAATGTAAATAGTTTAAATGGTCATTTTGCTCAAGTAATAAACTTAGTTGCTGAAATTAAACCTTACATTGTTGCCTTAACTGAAACATGGCTCAAACCTACTCTTGATGATTCTTTATTTAATTTGGATAATTATACTATGTTTAGAAGGGATCGGTATCTAACACATCCTGATACTGGTCGATTTTTGAAAGCTGGTGGCGTTGCATGTTATATTCATAATTTTTTAAAAGCAAAAACTCTCTTTACTTCAAGGTCTTATCATATTAATCAACCAGAATACTTAGTACTTGATGTTGTCTCCTGTACTGGTGATCATCTTTTACTGTCAGTTATTTATCGGAGGCCTAAAGGATATCTATTAAATGAATTTTTTGAGAATTTCTCAAAGTGGATGGCTAATTGTAAAAATTTTATCATAACAGGTGACTTGAATTGTGACTTGCTTGATACGTCTTTTGTTTCAAATCACTTAAAGAATTATATTGCTGAATTTTTGTTACACTGTGTCCCATTTGAAGCTACCCATCATATTGTTGATAAAAATTCATGGTTAGATGTTGTATTATTGGACAATAAGATTAAACAAAAGTCATATTTTAAGTCACTCGAACCATTTATTAGTGGTCACGATTATTTAGTATGTGAGTATACCTTTGATATCCCCAAATAAGATGAAAAATTGATCACATATCGTAAATTTTCTGAACATAGCCATGATGCGCTATCAAATTCACTTATGGGTGCTTTAAAATTTTCTGATTTTCTAAATAATGCTGATCCAGATGACTTAGTTAGCATTTTTCACACAAACGTATTAAATTCCTTAGATGAATTTGCACCTGTAGTTTCACACAGATTGTCGAGACCTTCAAATCCGTGGTTGACTAGAGATCTTAAACAGAAGTGCAAAGAACGTGATGCTCTGTATAAGCGTGCCAAAAGAACCCGAGATACAAATCTTTTTTCGTTGTTCAGAGCAAAGAGAAAAGAGTTAAAATTAGAGTTAACGCATGCACGTGAAAATTATCTAAAGACTGCCTTATCAAACCTACCTAGTGGCACTACAGTTTGGAGTAAGCTTAGGCACCTGGGCCTAATTAGAAATAAGTCGTCTCCCCTTAACTATTTTGATGCGTCTGAATTAAACAAGCACTTTGCTGCTATGGTGTATTGACATCCTTCGTGCCATCTAGAGTTTCTCGACTCGCTTTCATCGTATAGTAGTCAAGTAAATACTTACTTTGAATGGTCTCAGATTGATATAGTCGATGTAACTAAAGCCTTACAACTAACTTTGCAAAAATCAAAGGGTAAAACCCCTGATGGGCTGGATATAAAATGGCTAAAAAATAACATCCCACAAATTTCAATATTCCTTACTGCTCTTTTTAATCGATCTTTAGTTACAGGTGTTTTCCCAACTCTATGGAAGAAAGTATTTATTGTTTCGTTGAATAAAGTCTCACCACCAAAAACCTTGTCTGATAATCGCCCGATAGCCAATATCTCTCATTTGAGCAAGGGATTTGAGAGAATAGTTGCGAATCAAGTCGTGAGTTATTTTGAGGATAATGAATTACTTGATAAGTATCAATCAGGTTTTCGTAAATACCATAGTACACAGTCAGCATTATTAAAACTAGTGAATGATATCAGTCAAGCTATGGATGAAAATAAATTAACAGTATTAGTGCTCTTTGATTTAACAAAATCCTTTGACTTTGTTGATCATAAAGTAATCCTAAAAACCTTAGTAGAGTTGGGCTTTATCCTGAATACAATATCTTGGTTCTATTCGTACTTAAGTAATAGGTCACAGTCAGTGTGAGATAATGAGGGTTTACCAAATGAATTTCTTGAACCTGGTGTTCCCCAAGGTTCAGTCCTTGGGCCCATATTATTCCTTCTGGTAATAAACTCAGTTGCTGAGCGGTTGAGTCACAGTAAGCATGGTGTTTTTGCCGATGACAAATACATCTACCTACATTTTTATCGGTACCAGTCTCAAGAAGCGATTAGGCAAATCACAGTCAACGCTCAATCAGTTGCTGACTGGGCGTCTGAAATTGGCCTTGAAGTAAATCTAAGCAAAACTAAAGCTATGATTCTTGGTTCTAGTAAAAATCTGTGGTTAATGAAACAGGAGCCTTGGTCTTCTATTGTTGTAAATGGAACAGAAATACCCTTTTCGGAATCGGCAAAGTGTCTGGGACTTCATATTACTAATACATTATCGTGGAATTTACATGTGTCAAAGGTAGTAAGTAAAATAAATTCAGCCATATATAGCTTAAAACTGAGAAAAAACATTTATACTTTGGATATTAGAAGGTTATTAGTTTCAGCAACTATTTTACCACTCATTGATTATTGTTCTATTATTCTAACAAATGCAACTACCGAAAATAATTAGAAATTACAGCGAGCTTTAAATTCTATTATTCGTTTTATCTATAATCTAAGACGAGATGAACATGTCACCCCTTATAGACGTGAACTGAAATGGTTATCTATCACTAGTCGTAGATTATATTATTTATCTACCTATTTTTATAAATTATTGGCAGTTGGAAAACTTACTTACTTACGAGAATTATTTATAGATGATATTAATGCTAGACGCTCCGATCGTTTAGCCATTATGAGAAATGATGTCAATTTTAAGATACCTAACTTTGCGACTACTCTTTATGAGAGTGCGTTTGTTGTTACTGCTATTCATTTATGGCAAAACTTACCACGTAAGATTGTAAATGCGTCTAGTCTTGATTTATTCAAGATCAAAATTGTAACGGAATGTTATGTTTCCCTTGGTCGCCCCTTTTTCTCTTAAGGGCGCCACTTGATTTTTGATCTCAGTATCCAGAAACTGGACCAGAACATGGAGTGCTAGGTCAGGGTCGTGAGAGATCGCTGAAAGGAAACTAAAATTTAGACACAGAAATTCGTTTAACAAAAATTATTTATTTTTCCACTCCCTTTTACAATTGAAATAATGGCCAAAATGACAATATATAAAATTTCATAGATAACAAACCACACTCACACTCACTCTCATACAGTATATTTCACGCTGTCCAGCTAGACCCTCACGTGGCTACAGTACCCGATGCCTACTGGACTTTTACGGTACTCTATCTACTTCGCGCCATCCCCTGGACCTCTAACGCTACTCTAACTTAGTTCGCGCGGTCTCACGGACTCTCACGCCACTGAGCTGGGCCCGGACGTGACTGCACACGTTATCCACACAGCGCACGCTGTCCCCCAAACTTCACGCTACTCTAAGAGAACTACCCCGAAGCAGGGTAGCCCCTTTACTCACACACAAACACACTCTATTCCAATTCCAATAATAACAATAATAATAACGCTGGAATGCCAATTTATAAATGATTTCCAAAATATTATTTTCCTAATTAATGTTTCTAAGATTCTGAATTCATTTTCCTAATTATAAATAACAAATTCCTATTATCTTAATTACTGCTGTATCTTCAATTTCTACAACAATAATTATCCAAATTACAATTCTGATTTTATCGAGGATTAAATCCATTCATAATGTCCAAGAATTTATTGAATAGTTCTAATCTTTATTTTAGCAAACTTAAATTTAATTCCAATAATTGAGTAAACTTAAATTCTTCCTAAATTATTTGTATTTAATCCAAATTATTTAATTTAATTCTGAGCCATTTTATTTAATCCATTTATCAGCGGTAATTTTTACTAAATTTTATTTTCATCGCAAATGTGAAATTATGACCAAAGAATATTCTATTATATTTTATTTTATGTCTCTTGAAACTTATTTTACTTGAGTTTATTTTATTTTAAACGAACTAAGACTTTTGTTTCGACCTTGAGTGTCCTCTACTCAGCGTTCTCGCGCGGGACAAGATGGCTGACGCTCTCGCTCGGTCTTGCGTCTCTGTCGCAAGTTTTTAGTGTAATTTTTTTTCTGACGAATTTTTATCATTTTTATTTTCTACCCTTTTTTTTTTACTAAATAATTTAGATTAACAAATTCTATTGATTTTAATGATTATTTCCTGACTCTAGATTTATTTAAATTATGACAAATATTAAATAATGTGCCGAATAATTTAATAAAATAATGTTACTTCGGAATAAATTGTTCTCTTAAATAATTTTAATTTAGCGGTTTACTCAATTCTATTTCTATTGGCTTAAGCCAGATTATTATTCAAAGATTTTCATTAATTAAATTTTACACATGGCGTAAGAATCTGGAATTAATAACCCGAACTAATGCCTAGTATTAATAACCCAGACAGGCCTACGTATAAAATGTATAATGACAAAGACAAGTCTATTTCCCTAACAAATTAATTAATAACCCGAAACCTGTCCTGGTATTATTAATTAATTGTTTTATAATTTTCTCTAATTTTAATATTAAATTTAATTAAATAATTTATTGACTAGCGATTGTGACCGAACGCAAAATGGCGGTGACCTTCAGCCGACGTGTTGCCTGACGCCGCAGACCCGAGAAATAAAATCAGGCATGATATTTGTACCTGGAGTTTTTCGTTTTTAATATCTAAATACTCGTGCACTCCCTCGAAGAGCTGCGACTCCTTCTGTCCAGGCTGGTGTAAATTTCTCCTCAGTAAATCCTCGGCAAATATCTCCTCGGATCAATCTGCTTGGCGGCAAAACTCTGGTCACCGTCACTCGTGCTCTGGGTATTTTCTCAAGCCTGTAACCGCAAATCAGCATTAGAAATTATTACAATTTAGAATTAATTTACGCAAGCTCGCAGGCGGCCTAGCAAGCAATAAATTAATTGAGTTTTTATCGCTTCGTTCCACTTAAAGGTGAGCGAAATAAAATAATTACCTGTGCTCTGTGTTCTTACAAAAATTTGCGATGCGTCCAGTGAGACTGTTCGGTCACAATGAATCTTCGTGGTCTTGTCGTTGTAGTTCTTTCTTCATTCTGCTTTCCCCACTCTCTCTCTCTCGGCGCCGGCGCTTCCCTCTCGGGGACTTACTTATTACTTATAGCTAGAGGCGCGAGTACTTCGGAGCAGAGCGCCCTGTGATCCGTCGATAAACTAACTAGCGCAGGCCAGGAACCACACATGGGTAATACAGGGACTGTAACACTCCATTACAAAATCTTTGACTATTTGCTAAATTTGGATACTTGAAGGTTAAGTTAACACTCTCAAATTGTTTTAAAGTGAAACTGTCAATTCCATTTTTGTTATTAGTATTAGGAAAATCTTATGAATAAGTCTTTATTCAATAATCGATGTAATTATCTTCAATTTAATTCTAAGTTATGTTAATAGTATGGTTAAAAACTCTTAGAGTTTAGTTACACTTTTATATTAGTAGTAATTTACTTAAAATACTGTATATTTTACTGTTTTATCATGTATTCTTTTGTATTTTTTCATATTTGCCATTTGGCCAGTAGACCTTGGCATTAATAAATAAATCAAATCAAATCAAAATCAAATCAAATGTTAGATATGAATAAAATGAAAAATTTCCAATTTTGCTTTTTATTCTCCATCGCTACTTTGCAAAAACAAATACTGTTTTTGAATAAACACTATGTAGAATATTATTTTTTAATTAGGTATTTAGCGGTAATGAATATAAAAGAATACATATGTTATGTAAATATATTTTAATTTTAATTTCAATCTTTAATTTCTCACTTAGAATATTGCAAATTGTCTAAAATCGAAAAGTTATAATGTTTCACATATATAATTATATTATTTAATTTTAAAAATGCTTATCGTAAGATGGACGGTGTGGTTTAACGTATATAAAATAAGCAAAAAGAAAATTTGATATAAACCGGGTAGCTCAAATGGTAGAGTAGCCGACTTGTATTCGGGAGATTCTGGGTTTGAATCCCAGTCCGAGCATTATTTAATATTACACCATTTTTTAAATATGGTTTTAATGAAGTGATTTTACCGCCTTATTACCATAAGTATGCCGCATTTTTAGCGTAAATATTCTAAATTTTTAGCGTAAATGTATCGCATTTTAAGCGTAAATATTCTGCATTTCTAGCGTAAATGTTTCGCATCTTGAGCGTTAATTATTTGCATTTTTACGGTAAATGTTTCGTAATGTTTCGATGAAAAAACTGACCAGAACAACCGAAAAAATGCTGAAAAAATACCGCATTAATACTGTATAACTGCGAAATTTTTTCGGCATTTACAAAACCGCTAAGGTACAGTAAATAGTTTCTCGAATATTTATCAAACAATTATAAAGATTATAAGATTTTATTCATCAATGTCCAAATTCTAAGTGACTTTGGAACTGGATGAAATATTAATTGAAGAAGACAATATTTAGAACTAATTTTATTTAAAAAATTTTTTTGTAAAGTTAATAATTTCTAAAATATTTATCAATTCAGTTTGTTGAGCTCATAAAATGGCCAAATTTTTTTAAAGTTGCACTATGAGAACGAATGCAATAGTCAGATTTTTATGAAATCTACTAAATAATGTTGTTGTTTATAAAACTAGGACTTTTTGAGACATGAAATTTAAGGTATGGCTATTAAGTTTCAATAACATTTACTAAAAATCTCCTTATAAAAATTGTCTCCTTAGCAACAGGGAAAAAGTGATTGTAAGATTTCCAAAACTTAACATTACATGTAGTTATTCAGTCAACGGACTATAAATTTTACATACATGTTATTTTTGTTAATCATATAACCGATGAATTGTTCTTATTGCGGGATCGCGAAAATGTAATCAATTACACTGAATACATTTTCCAAACATTTGATTTATGGAAAAGAAATGTGGCTACTTATTTTAATAGAATTTTTAAAAAACCTGTACAATTCATTTTCTATAAAAAATTGATGTTACTGAAATAATTTTAATCAACAGACTAATTCATCGCAATTAAAGCTAGGCAGATTTCAACTCCGCTTATAAGACGTGCAATTCCGTTAACTAAAACGTTAAATACTCATTGCAAATTTTATGCTTCGTGTTATTAATTATTCATTTTCGTAAGAAAGCCACGGAAATATTATAGTGATTGCACTTTAAAAGTTACAATGGATATTAAGTAAAAATAATCACATGGATAAAAGGTAAATGCCAATTTAATTGAATTTGGAATCTACGTAAGGCAATACAATAATCCAAACAAATTTTAAGTCTAGATCTAAAAATCCGATTCTATTAAGCGCCCAGCGGAGCGTACGGGTAACAGCTAGTAAATTATGTAATTTTATAGAAAAAATATTTTTTCTGAAATGAATAAATTATTATGCTGTCAAAACTTCTTCTTTGATGCAATTTATAGATTGAAATTTTTTGACAATGAAGAAATTATTATAATTATAATGATTGAATTCGGAATTATCAAATTGAAAGAAATATTCAACTGGATGAAAAAAAAAATGAAAATAAATAATTGAATAAATAATTGAAAGAAAAAAAATGGATTAAATGAAATGGACAAATTTTGAGGGACGGGTGAGGTAGGGCAAAATCTTCACTTCCGTACTTTTGAGTCAGTTTTTTATGGACAAAACGACTGCAAGAGTAAAATTTCTTAAAAATGATCTTAAGATGGATATTTTTTTGCTTTAGGAAAAACATGTTAATATGTAAATTGAAGCTCAATTCCTACATTTCCAGATGCATTTTAGAGAAATTGAATACCTTGACGTGTTCAAAAGTTATTTAAAGGAGAAGTGGTGAAACTATGAAATTTTCAAATTTTAAAATACTGTAATTTCTAAACTAATTGACCGATTGAGCTCATATTTGAACTTGACCTTCGTAATAGTCTATAGAATAAATATGTTGAGTTTCATTGAGATCCCTTAATAATTGTTGACGGTATCGCCGTGACAAGCCGCGTTGCATCGTATGTATATTAGGGTGCATTTTTTTTTCAACTATTTTTTTTTTTGGTCTTATCGTGAAATTTTGTTGCAAGTACCAAAAAAAAAAAAAATTCCCTGAAAGTTTGGGCCCTTAATATTATTATTAAGTCCTCGACCAAGCCGTGTAAAGATTTCCCATTAAAAAAACACAGAAAGTCTGATTTTTTATCTGTAAATTTCTGCAGATCAGTGGCATTTTCTAGCATCGCTTCGAATATGGACGGGTTTTTTTTAGAATTAAATGCTCTACAAAAGTGTTCATTGCAGCCAAGCTGTAACTCGAACCAGCGAGGTAGTACAGGCCTCCAAACTTGATTTTTCCATGAAATTCGCGTTTTTTCGCATTTATCTCGTGAATGACAAGAGCTACAGAAAAAATGTGAACGACAAACTTGTAGAAAATTTAATTTCCCACAAAAAAGGTCGAGTGACAAGTCACTAAAATCAGCATTTTCGGAGATATTCAATGATATTTTTAATAAATATTTTTTATAACGGCGCAATTTTAGATAAAAATTTGAAATTACGAAAAATTTATCATCAAATATCTCTGAAAATATTGATTTTAGAAACTTGGTGCTCAGGACGTAGATTTTCGAACTCCCTCTATCATTCTAGAATTTCCCAGATCATTCTAGGCATTTCTGGATCAGTTTCATGCGCGCTGACTCCAAGGTGAAAATGGTCGCAGCAGAGAAAATGCTTCTCTCCACTAAAAAAACACCCCCTGCGTACACTGATAAAAAAATTAACTTGATTCAAGAGCCAAAATCTTGAACTAAGAATCCATTTTGAACAAAGTGATTTTCTTGAGTCAAGAAAAATTTACTTAAATTGAGAATGATTTCTTAACTCAAGAATTTATTCGCTTGACTCAAGAAAATCATTTTCACTAGCCGTGAACACCCGTGTCGCTAGGTTATTTTTAAAAGAAAACTTATTTGTTAATATTTAAATTTTTTATGATGTTTTAAAAGTTTCTAAAACTATTCGACATATTTTCGACCAATCAGAATATAAACATACATTTTGAAGCTTTCTAATTTATTCGGAGTTACTCTAGATCATTCTAGAATTTTCTAAATCACTCTCATTCAATCAGAATCAAAACGTAGATTTCAGAACTTCCTATATCATTCTAGAATTTTTTAGACCATTCTCATTCAATCAGTACTGAAACGTAGATTTAAAAACTTCTCAGATCATTTTAGAATTTTCTAGAACATTCTCATTTGATCAGAATATAAACGTAGATTTTAGATCCTACCAGATCATTCTAGAAATTTCTGGATCATTCTAGAAGTTTCTGGATCATTCTTGACCGATTCGAACATTGGTAGACATATTAAAGCTTTTTCGATCATTCCAGAAATATCTAGAATGATCTAGACTATTTTAGACCAATAATAGTCTCACATTTTTTAAGTTAACATCTTTCAATCCCCCTCTTTTACACCCTTATAATTATCGACTTGCAACCACCATAGTGCACGATGGTAATCTTTTACCTATTTCCACATACAAACACTATTCGTCTGCGATGTGTAGTTTTGGTTGCAAAGTGAAATGTCGGGACACACACCTCTAATTTTACTTGTATATATGGGGCATTCCACGCCAAATCGACCACTTTTGACCCTGACCCCATTTGATTTGGCTGAAAGTTTACTATCCTTTTCTTCCCTATCAAAAACGTCTCTCATAATTTTTTCAAATTTTTTTACCTAACCAAAAAAAAAGTTATGAATTTTTCAAAGAAACCGCTTTTTTATTTTTAAATTGCCATAACTTTTTCAAAAATTGACTTATCGGGACTTTTTTTTTACATTCATTATATATGAAAAATATAATGTGTGACGCGGGATGAAACACGATTTCAGACCGAGTGATGCTAGGGCAGGCAACTTCACTCTGGTCTGAAATCGTTTTGTTTCATCCCTTGTCACACAATATACTATTGTTAACAACATTGAATGTTTCTCCTCATTATAACTAATAAAACCAGTCTCATCATAAAACTTTAGAAGTTGTTATCAATATTGCTTGTTGTCCCAACGAGAATCAAAACTGTCTATTAAAAATAATACTTATGGCCTTTATTTTGGTTCATGTTCGAAACAATCACTTAATCGACTTTGCAGAGCCATTGGTATCTCATTCAAAGTTGGTTTCTTTTGTACTCTCACCAATTGACGTAAATTAGGTACTGAAAAAGTTGGTTTTACATCCAAAACACTTTTCTCAGAAAAAAGTTCTACAAAATAACAGGCCATAGACCATGTATCTGAATGTGTGCTTGTAGGACAATTATCTAACAAAATTTCTGGAGCCATATACAATGGTGTACCCTGAAAATGATTTCCAACTGTAGTGTTGAGAAGTGAGGAGGACCATAGATCGCACATTTTACTTAAACCTAAATCACATATTTTAATAGCTAAATGCTTATTAATTAAAATATTATCTGACGATATCTTTGTGAATTATTGTAGGATTAAATTCGTGAAGATAGGAAATTCCTCTACTTATTTGTAAGCTTATGTAATAGTTTCTGTTCTTCTTAACTTCATATGCAATTTTAACACTTCGATTTAAAATAAAATTTGTCAAATTACAGCTTTGAAAATACTCCATAACAATATAAAGATTATCATCAGTTTGACATACAGCCATAAGTGACACAATATTAGGATGGCGAATTCTATCTAACGCATTTAATTCTATAACTGAGTATGTGTGATTTTGAGATGGCTGATATTTTTTCAACTGCTACATCAGATCCATTCCGTTTCTATTTTCATAATATCGCGCTACCAAAAGATCCTTTACCTAAAACATTATCGGTAAATTCTAGCTCATCTATATCGATGAAAGGTGCTGATAAAGTGACAGTTGGGGTCCTTTTCATTATAAGCAAATGATGTCGACAGCTTACTACAGACGAGTCGCGTTAAGAGCCCTCCTTATGTCTCTCTGTTATTAAGGCGTGTCTTGTTAAAAAACAAAGAAAAAAAGCCGGACTCATAACGCGATTCGACTGTACGTCCAT
Source organism: Cotesia glomerata (assembly GCF_020080835.1). Classification (NCBI taxonomy): domain Eukaryota; kingdom Metazoa; phylum Arthropoda; class Insecta; order Hymenoptera; family Braconidae; genus Cotesia; species Cotesia glomerata. The sequence goes on from NC_058162.1 coordinate 15,031,011, forward strand.
CTTCATTTTGTGAACTAGACTTTCTTGCCTTCATTAGATTGTTTGGTCTCTCTTTACTGTTCAGAATCATACATGAATCTGAGCTGTTTGCTGGATAGTACGAAATTATTTTTACTTGCAGATGAAATTGACATTATGGAATGATTCCCTCGCGGTTTTTGAAATACCGTAAATTTTCGGTATTAATGCGTTTACCATAAATTTACCGTTATAATTCTGAAATAATACGGTATTTCTGTGGTTGTTTTGGCCAGTTTTCTTACTACAGTTATACAGCATTTCTACCGTACTTTTGCTACAAAGTTCAGAAATAATACGATAAAATTACCGTAAAACTCTAGAACTTTTACCGTAAAAAATTTATGTGTTAACTATAATATTACTATAATTTTACAATAATAAAATCGTATTTATACGGTAAAAATACCAAAGATATACAGCAATTTTGCCGCGTTTATACTGATATAATTAAAGATATAATGCTTTCTACCTAAGATCGGCGGTTGTGTTTATTACTCGGTGAGTGTTATTAGGTGACTGAGTAAATAGTTGCGGATAGTGTCTCTGATAGCTCAACTTGTAGAATCCCGGTTTGTAAAGAAAAAAAAAATAATAATAATAATAATAATAATAATAATAATAATAATATAATATATAATATAATAATAATCTTTATTTAGCAAATTGCTATCTTTCTTCATTACAATAGTTTTAATATAAATAAAATATATAATCAATCAAAAATTTTTCTAACCGCAATATAAAATATATTATTAAAATAAATTTTTTACATATTCTTTTAATTGTCTTTTAAAGTATGGGAGTCTATCTTCAATTTTTATATTTTCCGGAAGCTTATTATACAATTTAAATCCTTTATACATAATACATTTCTCTGCCGAGCGCGTTCTAGTTTGTTTAATGTGCAATAAGGAGCGATTTCTTGTATCATATTTATGTCTATTTTCATTTCTAGTGATTAATTCGTACAAGTAATACGGTGCTTTATTTATTATAATTCTATGTATAAATACACAACAATTGTATGCTATTCTCTGTCTTATATTTAACCAGTCTAATGCTTTTAACATACTACTAATACTTGTATATTTATTTACACCTAATACAAGTCTCATTGCCCTATTCTGTACTTTCTGCAACTCATCAAGCTTATATTGGGTAAAATTAAGCATTAATGAGCTACAGTAGTCAAAATAAGGTGCAATGGCTGTTTTATAAATTGTATTTTTTGTATAACAAGACACTGTATTTCCCAATCTATACATGACATTTAATTTCCTAGCGACTTTCCCAGCAATTTCATTAGCATGTTTTTTAAAGTTTAAATTATTATCAATTATAACACCTAGATATTTAGTGCTATTTCTTTCTTCAATTATTGTATTATTTATTTTTATAAAATTAAGTTCTTTAGTGTAATGCTTACGTTGGTCATGTATTAAGGGGTTACATGGGTTTCGTGGGTTCAAAAAATCGATTTTTTTTTTTTGGCTCATTGATTTCTACAACATCTCAAGAATATTGTCCTAAATTTTCAAGTCGATCCGAATAATAGTTTTGGAGATACAACCTTAGGAAGGTGTGCGCTCCAAGTCAGGTATAGAAGGGTCAGCGCGCCTCAGGTATAGTGAGCAGCTGCTCGTCTATTGTTTGTCTGTCATTGTTGTATATTACTTTCACTTCCTAAGGAAAACTAGTTTGAAATATTTTATTTGGTGATTACTTCTTGAAGCACGAGGTTCATTTGAGGTTATCTCAAGTTTTTATCATATAATTTATTAAAAACGTGGTATTATTTGTGGTTATCTAGTGTCATTTATGAAGTTGATAAACAATGCATAAAATTTCAAGAAAACAGTTAACCGTTGGAGCTCGTAGAAAAGATAGACCGAGAAAAGGAGACAGTCCTTTAATCCTAAAGATCCGGAAACTGATGATAGTTCCTTCACGAGCACCTCAGCAAAAATTAAAAGGTGATGATAAAGAGCACGTGCCAGAAGAGGATACACTCCAATATTCAATCATAGATTTTGCCTTGGTTTTCTCAACTCTCTCATCGTTTGTGCGGTGTTCTAACATTATTGACGATGAAGATAAAGATCAATTGTGTAATGGTAAAGTACAATTTAAGCAATGTTCGAAATTTGGTCTGGGATATAAAATCGTAGTAGAATGTGAACGATGTGATCCAAAAATATATTTTATCTTGTCAAAAAATCGGAAGAATGTATGAACTAAATCGCCGGTTCATTTTTGTTATGAGAATATTGGGCTTAGGGCTCGCCGGATGCAAGAAATTCTGCGGTTTGATGGACATAAGCAGTTCATTTTAAACCAGTCTACATACGATTTTTATATTGATAAAATACATGAGTGTATTGAGACAGTTACTCAGACTCTATTCTCATCTGCTGCTGAAGAAGAAAAACAATTTACAAATATTGAAAACGATTTACAAGATACGACAGATGTGAGTGTTTCCGGTGACGGTACCAACGGTAACAACGAGAGCTTCAACCAGTTGATCTGGAAAATTACTCCAAAAATACTTCCTGCTGGTTCAAAGATTGTTAATATTGCGGCATTAGTCGCTGCTTGTATCTTCAATGAAGGAACATCAGCTTTATTATTGATTATGCACGGTATGGATTTAAAATTAGGCCGAAACTCCCACGAATATGCCCGAATTTCGGATGAAAACCGTGTATGCGCAGCCGAAAAAAAATCTGCGAGCGAGACTCGCGAAGCTAGAATCCGTCATCGACAGGAGCAAAAGGATGCCCTGGACATTGCAACTGCTGCAGGATCTTTACTTTATGGCCCAGGAATCGACGATTCACTGTAAGTTACAAAAGCATTTTTTTCCACTTTTATTGTTACTCAAAACTTTAAACGCGTTTTTCTCGGAACCGTGTTTTCAATGTCGGTTGTCAAATGTTCTCGAAAACTACTCAACCGATCTTGATGAAATTTTCATTTTTTTGGAAAAATGTCTGCCAAAATTCCAATTTTTACTTTTTTTTTCTTTCCTTCGTTCAAGCACGAGTTTATGGTCTTAACTAAAAAACTTATTTTTGTTTTTTCATTTTAGATGATTTTGTCAGGAGTTATGCTGACAACGCAGACGCACCTTTTTTCCGAGGGGTCACCGGAAATGACGTCACAATGGAGGAGTTTTAATTTTTTTTTTTTTGAAAATTTTAGAAATTATTCTTTAAATATGTATCTATAAGACAGAAAAAAATTTGAATTAAATAAATAATTTTTTACATAGAAAAAAAAATATTGAAAATAGGCCTTTTTTACCCGACGAAACCCATGTAACCCCTTAAATATATTTTTGAAGTGAAACTTCTTTGCGCGCGTTGAGGGTCAAATTTCAAGGTCGCGTCACAATAATAATAATATGAGCGTCACAATAATCATAATATGAGCGTCACATTAAAGGACGCATATATCTACGTAGTCGGAGAGAAAAAGATAATGATATAAAGGAAAACTATACTTTTACACTATAGAAATGTCATTTTCATGTGCGCATGCGTTGTATTTTAGACTGTAGGTACACTGCTCTTAAATATTATTATTATTATGTATTTTATAACCTCGTGTTTGTTTATACTGTTTTATTCATTCAGATATTTTTATAGTAACTAGTGGTAAATATTTATTGTTCGTTGACAGTTAATAAGAAATCCTTGTTGATCAAGCAGTTGTTCGCAGTAAGTAATACTTTATTTATTTCTTTTTTCATTTATACTTATTATTAGATTTGAAATAAATGTATATCAAGTAAGGTATACATTATTTAACTGATGTAATGTTAATAATATATTTATTTTTTTAATATTTAATTGAATAATTAATTATTTTAATAATTACATTTTTCTTTCTATTTTGATCACATGAATATGCGCAAAGTACCATGTATAACCTACATTCTCTATATTGCATTCTATATAATATTTATACTATCACTGTTGCCTGTCATTAATTAAGTTCATTATCTATTTTTATTGTTATTAAATTTTTTTTTTTAGTAATTAAAAATTTCAAAAAATAAAATTATAAATTCTGTTTATTTTAGTTTAGTGTTTAAATAAAATTACTATATAACATAACGCATATGTAGTAAATTCGAAAATTTCTAATTTTATTTTATTTTCAGAAAATTTAACTACATACATTGATCAACAATCTATTAGCTGCACTCCGATGTCACCTAGAAAAAAACGTAAAATACCAGCAGAACGTACTCGTGAATATAGAGCTCGGAAGAAGGCCCGAGAAAATCCTGCAAATCCAGAGCCATCTTGCCCTACGTCGATTGATGTTCAAGTTGAAGTACATCAGGAAAATTCTGTTTCGGATCCACCAAGAAAGTCAAAAACACCAGCAGAACGTAGTCGTGAGTATAGAGCCCGGAAGAAGGCCCTAGAAAATTCTGCAATTTCAGAGCCAACCTGCTCTACGTCGATTGATGTTCAAGCTGAAATACATCAAGAAAACTCTCTTTCGGATTTACCAAAAACGTCAAGAACACCAGCCGACCGTAGTCGTCAGTATCGAGCTCGGAAAAAATCTATGATGGTCCTTAAAAACTCAGTACTAAATGCTCCATCTACTGAAAACTTTTCAACAGATAATCCGTGTACTAGGGATCAAGAGGGTGCAATTTTATCTGAAGCAGATTTTATTATTAGAAACATTCCAAATACTACAACGACGCCAAGTATCAACAACGTTACGAAAGGCTTCCAGGTTAATGATTTGCGTGTACCTTATTCTACTTTTTATCATCATAAAAAAGCTCATGAAGAGTTTAAGACTAAATTCATCAATAACCCGTTCGGACATATTTGCTCAGTCTGTGATAGGTTGTGGTTTAAAAGAGATCTCAAATCTGCATCTAATCAACATCAACAGATTTTAAATACAATTCTTCCTCTTACATCTATAGAGAAGATTGCTTTATGCACTACGTGCTTTACATCATTGAATAAAGATAAAATTCCAATGATGTCAGTGTATAACGGGTTTAAATATCCACAAATCCCCGATCATTCACCACCATTGGATATTTTATCTGAAAGACTCATTTCACCTCGTCTTCCTTTTATGCAGATTCGACGTTTAAGGCATGTGAATGGTCAGTACGGAATTTTAGGACAAGTTATTAATGTTCCAGTATGCGTTGATACAATGATGAAAAGTCTACCAAGAAACGTTGATGACGATTACTGTATTAATGTTCATATTAAACGAAAAAAAATTCATAGATCCAGTTATTTACACGGTATGATTAACAAGCGTACTATAAAAGCTTGGTTACAATTTTTGTTAAAATCTCCACTTTATACAATGTATGAAATAACATTGGATCAATCATTTTTCGAAAACGACTCAATCCCAACTAACGTTCCTCTAGAAGATATAAGTGAACACATACCCATTGAAGAGAGTTTAATTGCTCAACAACATACACTGTTATGAAATGAGGATCAATACTTACGTATTGCACCAAAAGAACAAAATACTCCACGGAGTTTGTTGTTCGATGAACATGCGGAAAAGCTTTCATTCCCATCCATTTACTTGGGTCAATTTCGGAGCTTCAGAGAAGGAGTTAAGGCAACACCATTCACAATAGCTTCAAGTGAATTACGAAGATCTGATCGTCGAGCTGTAACACCGTATCATCTTTTATATGTTGCAATGAAAATTATGCGATTAAGAGTTCGTGATTCTCTTACTATTGCGTTTAAACATGTTGGTAAAAATACAGCAGTCACTCGACAACAAATTGAGGACGAATAATATATTAATAACTGTATCGAAACCAACCTTGCTTTTCTACGATCAATTCCAAACTCGACATGATATTGGTCTAATCGTAAAAAAGACCTTTTTGCTATGATTAGGCAACTTGGTAAACCAACAATTTTTTTGACAATTAGTGCTAATGAAATCGGCTGGACGGACTTAATTCAAAAATTGTACAAATTAAAACATTGTGGAGTCGACATTACGCTAGAAGCTGCCGAAAACTTGCATTATCTGGAGAAAACGACTTTAATTAATGAGGATGCTGTAACTTGCGTAATTCACTTTAACAAGTTAGTGAACGTTTTGGTTGCTATTTTGCAATCAAAAAAATTTAGTCCTTTTGGGAAATATTACGTTGTAGATTATTTCAAGAGGATTGAATTCCAACATCGCGGAAGTCCACACGCTCACATGTTACTATAGTTGAATAACGCTCCGGTGGATGCTCTAAATAATAATAAAATTGATGCTATAGCATTAATTGATTACTTAATTTCAGTCTCATCTGAAGAAGCATCAGGTAACATGAAACTTCAGATCCACAAGCACACATTTACGTGTTTTAAAAAAATTGTTGCCAATAGACCACAGAAGTGCAGGTTCGAGGCTCCTTTTATGTTTTGTCAAAGAACCATTATATTATCACCTATGCAGAAAGAAGAACCGGATTTTCAACATTATTCTAATCATTACAAGAGTATAAGATTAAATCTTGAAAATAAAGACTATCTCGATATGGATGAATTTTATAAAGACAACGATATACATTCAGATGACCACTATCATAATATATTGCGAGCTGGAATCAATAGACCCAGAGTACTTTTAAAACGCCAGCCATATGAGAAATGGCACAATCCATTTAATCCATTTCTTTTCAATATTGTGAAGTCTAACATGGATATTCAATTTATTACGGAAGAGTATTCTGGTACCGCTTACGTCGCCGAGTACGTCAATAAAACCAACAGAGGAGTGATCGATCTTCAACGTCTCATTATCGAAATTATGAATGAACATCCAGAGTTTGATATTGTTGAAGTTACTCGAAAAATCGGAGTCAATATGTTAAATAGTGTAGAGATGACAAGTCAAGAAGCTGCTTGGTATCTTTTACGAGAGCCAATGTCCAAATGTTCCACTGTTGTAACCACTATTCCCACAATGTGGCCTACTGATCGGCAGAGAATCCGAAAAACTCAAAAAGAATTAGACGCAATGGGTGTTGGAGATGATTCAACTGATATTTGGCGTGATAATTGGTTCGACAGATATGAAAAGCGACATCAAGACTTGGAAAATGTCACACTCGCTCAGTTTGTTGCAAAATATACTGTTCAGAGCAACGGAACTTATTTAAAGAGAAATAAACAACGTATTATTCGCTATCGTAACTTTGGTATGGCACAAGATTTAAACGAATATAGAAGAGAAATGGTGTCTTTACACTTTCCTTTCCGCAATGAAGATGCAGAAATTCTGTCGGAATTGAAATTCATCCAAATATATGATGAAAACGAGGATTTGATTTTAAATCGTCAACGAGAATTTGAATCAAATCTTGACATTTAAAAGACAATTCAAATTTGTCGCAATTTGTGTCGTAATGATATTAATCTTGCAAATGATGATGTTGAAGATGCAGCGACCAGATGCGCTGAACCTGATCCATATCAACATTTGTTTCAAAATGCGAATTCAGATATCAATGCTGACATTTGTTTGGCTGTACTGAACAAACTTGGACCCATTGCCAAGAAAAAAGAAAATTTGATGTCAAATGCAGACTTTTGTAAATTGATGAGAATGTCAAACAGCAAACAAATTGAACTGTTACAACATGTAATATCACATCTATTATCTCCAAATAAAAGTCCTCTTCAAATTTTCTTGACTGGCTCAGCTGGTTGTGGCAAAACATTTGTTGTCCGGCTTATCATGGATATTTATAATCGTTTTACAAATACTGATGGTTTGTGCAATGCATACATTGCATGTGCTTCGACTGGTAAAGCCGTTGTAGCAATTGATGGTACCACGGTGCATACAGCATTCAAGATTACTCTTTCAAAGTTACTTCCCTTAAGCATTGAAGTAGCTCATCAGTATCGAGCACTCTTTAAATTTGTAAAAGTTATAATTATTGATGAAATAAGCATGATTAGTGCTGAATTACTTGAACACATTGATTCACGCTTGAAACAAATTACGGGAAACTTCGACACTAATTTTGGAGGATTGGACATGATTTTAATTGGTGATTTGCGTCAATTACCGCCAGTCAGAGCAACGCCAATTTATAAACAGCAAAAACGAACAATTGTTAGTCCAATTCTGTGGAGAAGTCTTAAATTTTACGCTTTAGTGGAAGTAATGAGACAAGCTAATCAACTATTTTCATCAATTTTAACCAAAATTGGTAACGGTGAACAACTAGAAAGTAATGAATTGGAACTAATACAATCGCGATTCTTTACTGTCGACGAAGCCAACACACAATGTCCCCGTGGAATACGTTTATACAACACAAACCACGCTGTCGAAACTTACAATAAAAAAATTTTAGATGAATCTTCAGAAAAACATATTTCTATAGCTCGAGACATTTATACTGGATGCACATCAACAGAACAACAAGCTTTTGTACGACAGAAATTGCACAAAATGTCAATTATTGACACTGGAGGTTAACCATATGAAACAGTATTTGTACAAGGTATTTTTTTATATGATAACAACAAATATTGATGTCTCAGATGGTTTAGCTAATGGCGCTGTCGGAAAATTAGCATGCATTGAACGAGATGATTCAGGAGAGATAACTTTTGCATGGCTTAAGTTTCCCGATTCGCCGAAAACTGGTGAAAAAATTAGAAAAAAAGTTGCTGGTCATGTTGCGGCTAATAATATTAGTAAAACAGCTGTACCAATCGGAAGAAGATCGTCGACAATACCACTAAATAATAATAAAACATTTAATGTTAAAAGGTTACATCTGCCATTAGTTTGTGCTTGTGCGACGACAATACACAAGTCTCAAGGAAGCACATACTCTGAAATTGTCTACGAATACGATAAGAAACATTCTCAATCATTAGTATACGTTGCTTTATCACGAGTTACTAATATCGAAGGATTATTCATTACTACAAGTGGTAATGATTTGACTTTTTATCATGGAAGAAGACCATCAACGACAATGATTCGTTTACAAGATGAATTCCGAAGACTTTCAATGAACTGTTTGGAAACAATAGATAAGCAAATTCTCAATTTCATACGCCAAAATAATGGATTAACTTTATACACTCTTAACTGTCAAAGTCTTCGAAGTCATTCTCAGGATCTAATAAATTCTGTTATACAGGCTTCAAACATCGTACTTCTATCTGAAACTTGATTAAATGACTCTGAAGATATAAGTATACCTAATTTCAACTGTATAGTAAAATTTAAACGACCAAATGTTCGAGCAGGAGGAGTAGGAATTGACTCTAACAAAAATAATAATACGTGTAATATTGTCACGCCAAATATTCATATGACAGCAATGCAATCATCATCACAGCAATTGGGAGCAACAGTAACTGGTGATATTTGTATTGCTGAATGTCAATCTCTTGATGGAAAAAAAATTATCTTCGCTGCAGTGTATATATCTGTCAATCAAAAGCTTAACAATATTATTTCTTTTCTTCATCAACAATTACTTGCATATAGCCATGGAGGTGCTGCTCTTACTAATACAGATTATCATAAAATACCTTTTCTTTTAAGTGGTGATTTTAACGTAAACTTTGCATCTGACGATTCGACACCATTAATTAACTTTTTATATGAAAAATTTAGTCTGCAATTAAATAATAATCCTAACATGTCGACAACTAAATACGGAACCACAATAGATGCCATTTTTACATGTTATTTAGAAAATATTGATACAAGAACTTATGTTTCACATTTTAGTTACCATAAGGCTTTAGTGACAACCATACCATTACAAATACCATCAGATAATGTTGTACATATTGAAGAAATAAATTGAAAGAATATGTGATATAACTAGTGTAAATTTTTCTCATTTAATCCTTTCAATACTATATATGCATAAATCCTTTATGTTCCTGTCTTTGAAATCTATTAACTATTAATTAATAAATTTTAAATTGAGTTTGCCAAAGAAGTTTCACTTCTAACATGTGTACTCTGTACACACGCTCTTTTTTTTTTCGTTTCTTTGAATACAACTTACGGATATTTTCAGATTTCCGAACTTCTCTCGAAACTTTTTTCGTATCACGTCCCATAATAAATAACTTCAAAAATAATATATTTTAGTAACGCACAACTATCGACTGCTCTCCGCAACTGCCACAGGAATACTAGTGACGTGGCGAATAAAAAATAATTTGTAGCACTTATACTACCTAGAAATTGTAATTATATATATTTAGGTATTTATAAATTTAGGTACTACTACATACACCAAAGTCTTAGTTCATGGATGACAATAGAACCCTAAAAGGGGGTTTCTTGAAGCTGCGGCTAGCTATCTGCTCCCGAGCGCTTTGAAGTACCCGAGCTCTCTTTGTTATTTGTCGAATAACTCAAAAACTAACTATCGGATCGACTTGAAATTTTCAGAGAATATTTTTAAAATTCTGACTACCCCTAACCCCTTAATGCAATCAAGTACTTTCGATAATTCAATGATTGAATTAGCTAACAACGAAGAGGACATCATTCATCAATTTATTAACGCAATTGGTAAAAAATGTAATTTTTGGGAATCCTCTTCTAAAATAAAGACAAATCATTCACAATTACGTCTTCAGTAACACATTACAGTGCTGGAAGTAACTGTTAAAAGCAAGACTGGTAAAGAAGTTCCCAAAAAACATTCTGTAGATCATAGTTCTTTAGTTTAGTCAACTTCATCTGGAAGTAAAAATAATTTAGTACTATCCATCAAGATAACTCTCACGGTTTTGAAAATGCCGTAAAGATTCGGTATTTATACAAGATGAATGCTGTATTTTTACCGTAATACTTCAGTTATTTTAGCCAGTTTTTTGTTGAATTATTACGAAAAAATTACGAAATAAATTCAAAATATTTATGGCAAAACAATAGAAAAATTACGGTATATTAACAGCATTTAAACCGTAAATGCACCGCATATTTACTGTATATCTGCGGCACTATTGCAGTAAAAAAACCGGAAAAGAAGATCCCTACTTTCTATTACCGGCAAAATACCAAAAATATGCTGCTTTACTACTATTTTTTAATAGCTTAAAATTTTTTTTATAATATTATAATTTATCACGAATAATTTTTAAGAGGTTAATAAATTAATTTCTCTATTATTATTATTATTATTATTATTATTATTATTATTATTATTATTATTATTATGTTATTAAATGCTCAGGGGGGTTGTCCCCGGAGTCCGATTCTCCGAGGGCCCAGCCTGAGCTCCATCCATTACTGCTGGACCACTCCGCACAACAAGGCGGTTAGTGATCACAGCAGGCCAAAGTCATTTTCCTAAGTAGACGGAGGGAACCTAGTATGACAGCCTTCTGCATCCTGACCGCCAAGAATTCAGCTTTTGATGAGCAAGCTGGAACTCTGGCAAGTGAGGATACAAAAGACTGTTTCATCCCTCCGAGGACGCCAACAATCAGGACGACGAGCTTGACACGGTAACCTGGGTAAAGTTTGCCAATTTCAAACAGGAGATCCTGATATATCTGTCTTTTGTGCTCTTCTTTGGCTGAGATGTTGTATTCAGCCGGGACCGAGAACTCAATGACATAAATGTCACGAGTAGCCTTGTCGAAGAGCACAATATCAGGTTTGTTGTGATCTATCCGCCGAGTTGTTGCAAACGGCATGTTCCAATAAATTTTGCAACTGTCATTCTCAACAACCTGGGGAATATCTCCTGGCAGATAAGGCAGCACTGATGTCATATCAATACCGTAGTAATGACGAAGATAGTAGTACAGTACTCTCAGGGCAGCATTGTGACGCTGGATGTATGCACCTCTCGCCAGCACAGGACATGCTGACAAAAGGTGCATAAGCGTCTCCGGATGTAGTTTACACATCCTACATGACGTGTCCAGAAGCTGCACCTGGAGCACCTTGCTACGGTACTCTAGAGTGTTAATGACACCATCTTGGCAAGCAAATATGAACCCTTCAGTCTCGGACATTAGGCCAGCTGACTTTAAGAAGGAAAACGTCAGCTGGGTGGACAAGCCATGATCACGCACGTGTTTGAAGAACACGCTGTGCATGGACTTGTCCATCAGTTCGCCTAGGAGTAGTTTTTCCTCGGCGTTCCTGATGACGCTCTTGAATTCCTCCTTTCGGAGTTCCATAAGAGCGTTTATCTCTCCAAGACCAAGGGTTCTTGCTGCATATATAGCTGCCTTATACAAGAACGACCCCTTATGCGCATTCTCATGTTTATGAACAATTTGCATAAGAAAGTCATCCTCGTCTGCAGTGAAATTGACAACTTCGTGTGTTAAACCCAGGACCAAACGATTATGCAGCCGCTCCAAACTCTGCAGACCTCTCCCACCGATGGACCGGGAGAGGTATAATCTGGCGACTGATGAATTGGGGTGCATGCTCCGGTTCATGTTGATAGTCTTACGGGTTTTGATGTCGAGATCTCGCAGATCCTTTCGGGCCCATTTTAAGACACCGAAAGAGTATAGTAAGACTGGGACAGCGAGCATATTAGAAGCGGAGACTTTATTTTTACCGGAAAGTTCGGAGGACCAAATTTTCCGGAGTCTCCTAACATACTCGCTACGGAGAGTTGCTTGAACTTCGGAGACCGCATGCATGCGGTGCTCTTCCATTCCTAGATATCTATACAACTCTCCGGCGTCTAATTGTCTTAAAACGCTCCCATCTACCAACTCGACATCATCACCCGTAACAGAGCACTTACCCCTCGCCAGATGTACGACCGCACACTTGTCCAACCCAAAAGACATTCCGACATCCCGCGTGTACTCTGCTACGATGTTAAGAGCCGCCTGTAGATGATCTTCATCAGCACTATAAAGCTTCAGGTCATCCATATAAAGCAGATGGGTAATCGAGTATTTTCGATCACCCGGAGGCCCCACGGAGTACCCACGAGTTTTACGGAGAGCAACAGATATAGGCAGCAGTGAGATGCAAAACAGCAGAGGGCTTAAGGAATCACCTTGGAAGACCCCTCGTTTGTACTCTACAACTCCGGTTATGTGCAATGCGTTTCCACTTCCAATGTGAAAACGCGTTCGCCAGAGCTGCATTGTACGCCGAATGCATTCCACTATTTCAGGATTGACCCCCAGGCATTTGAGGAAATATAAAATAAACTCATGAGAAGTTGAGTCAAATGCCTTGCGATAGTCGATCCAGGCCATTGACAGGTTGCGTTGATAGTAGATCGCATCTTGTGTGACACATCGATCAACTATCAAGTTCTCTTTGCAACCTGACAGGCCTCTTTTGCTGCCACGCTGTTCATATATCTGTTGCCATACAGGTTCTATCTCCTGCAAAATACGGTTGTTTAAAATTTTTGTAAAAATTTTATAAACCGCATTCAAGCAGGTGATAGGCCTGTAATTCTTTGGGTCAGACAAGTCACCTTTTTTTGGTATCAGTACGGTTCGCCCTTCCACGAGCCAGTCTGGAATCGGTTCGTCAGCTCTAATGTACGATGTAAATATACGGGCCAGATGGAGGTGGGTAGAAGTAAACTTCTTCCACCAAAAGACATTTATGCCATCTGGTCCCGGGGCAGCCCAATTTTGCTGCCATTTAGAGCTGAACGAACTTCATTCACACTGACTGCAGGGCTCTCTTCATCAGCATTCTGTCTACGGTGTTCCCGACAGAATGCTTTAAAGTCGTGCAGAGCTGGAGTATTGGCGTTCACGTTTGGTTGATCTCCATACAACTCAGTCCAAAAGCTTCCACCCGCTCAGGTGTTGGATAATTCCCGGTAACATCGGTCTTTGGTGTCAGAAAGCGTGAAGGGCTGGATCGAAACAACGAGTTGTCGACCAACCGCTTCAGCCGTTTCTCTAGTGACTTTTGGCAGTCACTAGAGCCCGCAATTTATTGAGAGACTCTTCCTTGATGACAAGAAGAGTACTCTTATTCAGTGTGTGATGACGCCACCGAAGTTCAGCAGCAATGCGCCGAATTCGGGGCGTGTATGCTCTTTGAGTTGTTTCAAACTCAATCACACACTGAATGCGGGAGACCTGTTTCCGGGATCTGTCAATTTTGAGTCCAAGTTGTGAGATGCGCTGTCTCAACCTTGCCTCGATCGAGAGACAATGTCTCTCTCTCGGAAAAGCCGAAACTGCTGCATCATACACAACCTGGCTCACAGTGAGCAGGGTGGAATCCTCCAGGATGTTTGCACGGAGATCTTCATTTACCGCTTCTAGCTGTTGTTGGGAGTAAGTTATCTTTTTAGATATACTTACTTGCCGTCCTATAAAGGGATTGTTGTCATCCAAGGAGGAACGGCGTCGCTCTTGGTGTAATTGCGCCGGAAAGGAAAGTCTATTAGACTGCCTTCTATCCGGCACAAGCGATCTTCTATTACGCCGAAGATAAGCGGCATAATTACGCAGGTGTTTAGGCGTAAAATGCTCTAGCTCCGGATGCATATCACTCCAAAGAGTGTGCATCCGGGCCATATAACCGCTCACCCCCGGCTCGCTACGTTGGTAGCACACCAAGAGGTCGACTCGTAGTTCCTCCGTCCACTTAAAGAAAGTCCTTAAAGCGCCAGGGTCGTCATCGTTCATCGGGTCCGGCGTGCTCCTCCCACCTGATGAATGGTCCTCATCCTCATTATTATTATTATTATGATTATTATTGTTATTATTATTATTATTATTATTATTATTATTATTATTGTGGTAAGCGGACGTCAAAAATGACACTCTGCAATTAAATGTGAAAAAAGTGTTATAAAGTGAAATAAAAATCATGGGTGACATTTAAAAGATAAAATAAACATTGGTGAATTAAAATGTGATATTGGTTTTACAATTTGTTCTGCATTTGTTTTAAAAATTGTAGCTAAAAAGTTGCAAATAAATAATCAAGGTTAGGATCATTTTGATGCTTAGGGCTGATTCTCAACACCAACACTTATAGTAAATACAGTGATATAGTGAAGTAAACAACTGGCGCTAACTAGCAGGACAGATAGGAAAGTAGACGCTAATTTCAATTTAAATTCAAATCAATATAAACATGGGTTTATTAGATAAAAAATACATTTGTAAACGATGTGAATCAGAAATAAAACGGATAGTCGAGACCTGTCAAACATGTTTAAAGGACTTCCATCCAGCATGTACGAAGGATCACCGAATTTTAATAAGCAAAGGTGAATCAGTAATATGTAAAGGAAACTGTGAGTTGTTTAACAGAACTATTATCGGTGAAAAGAAATATAGACGTAGTAGGAAATGGATTGAGGGATATGAGGAACAGGAATTAACTACCGACAACAATCCCGAGAATGAAAATACTGAGATTAATGAAACAACTAATAATAATAATAATATTAATGACGAAAATAAACAGAATAGTACTGATCAGGTAATCATAAATAGTCTGCTCGAGAAAAAAACAGAATCCATTTTGAACAAGTTGGAGGAAATGACAGCAAATAATACAAATAATATGACGACAACAATTAGAAATTACATTACTGATGAATTTCGAGATTTACAAAAATGCTTAGGTAATATAGTAAAATCTCAAATCACACAAGAATTAAAGGACGTTAAAGACGATATTGCAGCAATAAAAATGCAAATAAATAATTGCAATTGTATAAAGTCGGGCGACATTACATCGTATAGTGCCGTAACAAAGAAAAATACAGTTGATCATGGAGGTCGCATTATTGTCAAATCCATAAATAAACAACAATCAAAGGATACAATTAACCTATTGAAAAATAGTATAGATGTCGCACAACTTGGAATAGGTGTCAACAAAATGATTGATAGCTCGAATGTTAATGTAATAATTGATGTTGATAAAGAAGAAGATCAAATATTAATAAGGAATGAAATACAAAATAAATTTAATGATGCTTTTCAAGTAAAGAACATTCCTAGAAAAGCATCAAAAATTAAAATTATTGGCATTGAAGAAGACCTGATCACTATGGATGAAAAGGTATTCATTGATTCTATAGTCAAACAGAATAGTCTATCTCAAATATTAGAGAAACCAGATATTAAAATTGTAAAGAGATATTTAAAAAATCAGCATAAAGGATCTGCCATCATAGAAGCAAATTCATTGATACATGAAGCGATTCTGAATAATGAGAAGATAAAAATTGGATGGAACAGCTACAGAATATTTAATTACGTTAATGTTATAAGATGCTACAAATGTTGGGGATTCAACCACATTGCTAAGAACTGCAGGAATAATATTACGTGTAGAAAATGTTCTGAGCAACACAAAGAAGAAGACTGCAAAAATTCCTATAAAAGATGTATAAATTGTGTAAATATAATTAGAGAAACAAACCAGATTGACTTAAAAACGGACCACGAAGCTACAGACGTACATTGTGCATGTTATCAAAAAATTCTCAGTAAGGATGATAAAAAGTTGACGAGGTATAATCTATAGCTAAACTATAAACAGGGATTCAAAATAATACTCTTAAATATTTGCGGATGGATTGGGCACAAAGACATTTTTATAAGTTGGATTGCTTCCGTTAGGCCAGATATAATCTGTCTAACAGAAACTCATACAGGAGAGGATGTTTCGGATCATAAAATTGGAATACCAAACTACAATTTTGTACGAACTAATACTGACAACAATAGAACTGGTGGTGTGATCACATTTGTAAAGAAAAAACTAAAGTATAAAGTGCTATTAAACAGTGCTAGCTTCAGTGAAGGTACATGGTTGAATGTAATTAAATTAGAAGGCAAAGAATCTGTGACTCTTTGTAATCTTTATAGATCACCAAATTCAGGTATTATAATTAGTTTTTGCAGAAACATTGTAGCTTTGTTAGATGATATGATAGATACTAGTAAACTTATAGTAGTAGGAGACTTTAATATTGATGTTAAAAAGGAAAATTACTATGCAGGTAGATTAACAAGAGAACTAGAACTATTAGGTTTGAAGCAAAAAATTGATGTTCCTACACGTACTACATTAACATCTGATACAATCATAGATATAGTCTTTACAAATTGTAAAATTAAATGTAATGTATTAAAAACTCCGAGAATAACCGATCATAACATTTTGGTACTTACAATAAATGAAA
This sequence comes from Cotesia glomerata, assembly GCF_020080835.1. Lineage (NCBI taxonomy): Eukaryota > Metazoa > Arthropoda > Insecta > Hymenoptera > Braconidae > Cotesia > Cotesia glomerata. The sequence continues at coordinate 15,048,226 of NC_058162.1, forward strand.
AATTAGGCAATAGTCTTGATCGTAAAGTTATCTCGAAAAGAGACTTTAACTCGATCGACAATGATATATTTGAAGATAGACAAAAATAATTTAAATGACCTGATGTTAGATTTAAGTAATGAAAAGATATTAATCTCAAACAAATTAGAATATAATTTATTTGTAAATAATGTAATTGTAAATTTAATCAAAACGATTGACGAGCTTGCACCTATTAAAAATAAAGTTGTAAATAATAAATGGGAAAAAAAACCCTGGATCAATAATGAAATAATTACTAAAATTAAAATGAGAGACGAAGCATTTTACGTAGCAAAAAATTCAAAAAATATTCGAGACTTAGAACATTATAAGCGTTTGAGAAATGACGTGGTTAATAATTTAAGATTAGCTAAAAAAGATTATTTTGAGACAAATATTGATAAAAATAAGACAAATCCAAAGGCTATGTGGACTAAAATTAAACAATTAATTGGAGATAAGAAAAAAAAATAACGAAACTTTTGATTCTATTAATTTCAACGGTAGATACATAGAAAATGGACTAGACATAGCAAATGGGTTTAACAAATATTTTGTAAATAGTATAAAACATATCATTAAGGAAGTTAGAAGTAATGACGTATCCACTGAAAATAATTATAAAGAACTAGTAGATAATTATGACAATACCAAAATATGGGATAAATTTGAAGAATTATCGATATTGGAAGTGGAGAAAATTATAAAGAATTTAGATGTAAATAAAGGTGCAAGCAATGACTTAAATGCTGTGATAATTAAGAAAATATGAAATTTAAATCGCAATATCATATTAAATTTGTTAAATATTTTCTTTAAATTTAGGTGTAGTTCCAAACTGCTGGAAAATTTCCATAATAACTCCAATTCCAAAGATAAAGAATAGTAACAATACTGAAAATTATAGGCCAATAAATACTCTTCTAATCTTAGAGCAAATCCTGGAACAGATTGTTAAGACCCAACTTGAAAAAAATATTGAAGAAAATAATATATTAGATTTGGGCCAATCTGGTTTCCGTAAATATTTCTCATGTGAATCAGCATTGCAGGATTCACTTTCTATATGGAGAAAACATCTAGATGATGGTATGTTGATTGGAATATTATTTATTGACTTTACGAGGGCATTTGAAACGATAGACAGAAAGGTAATGATTGATTTGTTAAGAAAGATTGGATTGAGAGAAATTGTATTAGACTGGTTTATATCATACCTAGAGGAACGGAAACAAAGAGTAAAGTATGGGAACACACTATCTGAAGAAATTAATGTAAATGAGGGAGTACCACAGGGTTCTAAACTTGGGCCATTGTTATTCATAATATATGTTAATGAAATCATTAGTATATTTAAAAAGATTGGTATAACTTGTAAGCTTTTTGCTGACGACACGACACTATATTTTTCAAGTAAAGTGATGAGTGAAATTAAAGATAAACTAAATTATGGTTTAGTAATATTATAAAGCTGGCTAAAAGACAAGCAATTAAAAATTAACTTAAAAAAAAAAACAGTTTTTATGTTAAGGGGTTACATGGGTTTCGTCGGGTAAAAAAGGCCTATTTTCAATATTTTTTTTTCTATGTCAAAAATTATTTATTTAATTCAAATTTTTTTCTGTCTTATAGATACATATTTAAAGAATAATTTCTAAAATTTTCAAAAAAAAAAAAATTAAAACTCCTCCATTGTGACGTCATTTCCGGTGACCCCTCGGAAAAAAGGTGCGTCTGCGTTGTCAGCATAACTCCTGACAAAATCATCTAAAATGAAAAAACAAAAATAAGTTTTTTAGTTAAGACCATAAACTCGTGCTTGAACGAAGGAAAGAAAAAAAAAGTAAAAATTGGAATTTTGGCAGACATTTTTCCAAAAAAATGAAAATTTCATCAAGATCGGTTGAGTAGTTTTCGAGAACATTTGACAACCGACATTGAAAACACGGTTCCGAGAAAAACGCGTTTAAAGTTTTGAGTAACAATAAAAGTGGAAAAAAAAATGCTTTTTGTAACTTACAGTGAATCGTCGATTCCTGGGCCATAAAGTAAAGATCCTGCAGCAGTTGCAATGTCCAGGGCATCCTTTTGCTCCTGTCGATGACGGATTCTGGCTTCGCGAGTCTCGCTCGCAGATTTTTTTTCGGCTGCGCATACACGGTTTTCATCCGAAATTCGGGCATATTCGTGGGAGTTTCGGCCTAATTTTAAATCCATACCGTGCATAATCAATAATAAAGCTGATGTTCCTTCATTGAAGATACAAGCAGCGACTAATGCCGCAATATTAACAATCTTTGAACCAGCAGGAAGTATTTTTGGAGTAATTTTCCAGATCAACTGGTTGAAGCTCTCGTTGTTACCGTTGGTACCGTCACCGGAAACACTCACATCTGTCGTATCTTGTAAATCGTTTTCAATATTTGTAAATTGTTTTTCTTCTTCAGCAGCAGATGAGAATAGAGTCTGAGTAACTGTCTCAATACACTCATGTATTTTATCAATATAAAAATCGTATGTAGACTGGTTTAAAAATGAACTGCTTATGTCCATCAAACCGCAGAATTTCTTGCATCCGGCGAGCCCTAAGCCCAATATTCTCATAACAAAAATGAACCGGCGATTTAGTTCATACATTCTTCCGATTTTTTGACAAGATAAAATATATTTTGGATCACATCGTTCACATTCTACTACGATTTTATATCCCAGACCAAATTTCGAACATTGCTTAAATTGTACTTTACCATTACACAATTGATCTTTATCTTCATCGTCAATAATGTTAGAACACCGCACAAACGATGAGAGAGTTGAGAAAACCAAGGCAAAATCTATGATTGAATATTGAGTGTATCCTCTTCTGGCACGTGCTCTTTATCATCACCTTTTAATTTTTTTGCTGAGGTGCTCGTGAAGGAACTATCATCAGTTTCCGGATCTTTAGGATTAAAGGACTGTCTCCTTTTTCTCGGTCTATCTTTTCTACGAGCTCCAACGGTTAACTGTTTTCTTGAAATTTTATGCATTGTTTATCAACTTCATAAATGACACTAGATAACCACAAATAATACCACGTTTTTAATAAATTATATGATAAAAACTTGAGATAACCTCAAATGAACCTCGTGCTTCAAGAAGTAATCACCAAATAAAATATTTCAAACTAGTTTTCCTTAGGAAGTGAAAGTAATATACAACAATGACAGACAAACAATAGACGAGCAGCTGCTCACTATACCTGAGGCGCGCTGACCCTTCTATACCTGACTTGGAGCGCACACCTTCCTAAGGTTGTATCTCCAAAACTATTATTCGGATCGACTTGAAAATTTAGGACAATATTCTTGAGATGTTGTAGAAATCAATGAGCCAAAAAAAAATCGATTTTTTGAACCCACGAAACCCATGTAACCCCTTAACCCAAAAACGGCGGAACGTGATGAAAGTGTTCGGAGTACATCGTCTAAAAAACTGAAACAAAATACTGAAAACGATGAACCCGAAAGTTGCACCTTTGAATTTCGAATAATTAATTTTATTACGTTATTCACTGCCATTTCTGCTCATGTGAAATGTAAGAAATGTGATGGAAACATTGAATTTCTAACAGCTAGTACACATGGGCTGGGATTTAAAATTGTAGTTTCATATAATAACTGTGACAGTGAATATATTCTTTCCTGCTCTTTCATTGGGCATTCTTATGAAATAAATAGACGCTTTATTTTTGTGATCAGAATACTAGGAATAGGATACGAAGGTTCGTGCAAGTTTTGTGGCCTGATGGACATGCCGTCTTTTTTAGATGAAGCTACGCATACAATATTATTGAAGCACATTTTAGATTGTGGTAAAACCATTGCAGAAACCTTGATGAAAAAAGCTGTGAATCAAGAAAAAGAAGCGACAAGTGAAAATGAGAATAAGAACGATTTGACTGTATCGGGAGATGGAACCTGGCAAAAACGGGGATTTACATCGTCATTTGGAGTTTCTTCTATAATTGACTATTATACTGGAAAGATTCTTGATATAAACATTAAAAGTGCTTATTGTAAGCTATGTGAGTATTGGAAAAAGAAAAGAAATACGGTTGAGTTCGAGGAATGATATGAATCGCATGAAAATGAGTGTAGTGCTAATCACAAGGGGTCTTCGGGGAAAATGGAGGTGGATGCGAGATTGAAATGTTTCAACAGTCTGAAACAAAACATGGAGTTAAATATACAAACTACATTGGCGATGGTGACTCGAAAACCTATTCTGGAATTATGAAAGCAGATCCTTACAAAAATACAACCATAAATAAAAAGGAATGTATAGGCCATGTCCAGAAGCGGATGGAGACTCGACTGCGTACTCTGAAAACTAAACAAAAAGATCTTGGTGGTAGAGGTAGGCTTACAGGAAAAGTAATAGACAAATTAACTGTGTACTATGGTTTATCAATACGTCGTCATTGCGATTCTATTGAAGATATGAAATCTGCTATTATGGCAACTTTTTACCACTACGGTTCGACTGATGAAAATCCGAATCATGATATGTGTCCCAAAGGCGAAGATTCTTGGTGCTCTTACCAGCGTGCTGAAGCAAGTGGAGAGCTTGATACTTATACTCAAGATTATTCTCCTTTACCTCCTGATGTTTTAGAAGCTATTAAACCGATTTACGACGATCTCAGTAATGATAATTTACTTTCAAGATGTGTAGGTGGATTCAATCAGAATAATAATGAGAGCTTCAACCAACTAGTGTGGAAAATATGCCCAAAAACCGTGAATACTAGTTCTACTATCGTACAAATTGCTGCATACATAGCTACTTGTATATTTAATGAAGGTACGAATTCATTATTAATGATGATGGATACCCTAGGACTTAATTGTGGGTCTAATTCCCATCGGTATGCTGAAAAATTGGATGCTGCACGTGTGAAAGTGGCAGATCAGCGCGCCAACGACAACACTCGGGAAGGCAGAATGCTTCGTAGGCAACAGCAAATTGATGTTTTGGAAACTTCCACAATGGCTGAAGAACTATTATATGGCCCAGGAATAGATGACTCGATGTAAGTAATTTAATAATTTGTATTTCTGTACGTGAATCTAGTGTGAAACTTTAAACGCGTTTTTCTCAAAACTATGTTTTTTGAACTGGTGACAACTGTAACTCGAAAACCGCACAGTAGATTTTAATAAAATTTATACAGCTTTCAGAATACATAATAAACTCGGGCCTGATCGAAGGATTTTTTTTTTTTTCAAAAATTTCGATTTTTTAAGACCAATTAACTGTTAATTTTTTTCCAAAAATCTAGACAATAATTTCCTGAGGCCGCCATTATGTTAATTTTTGAAAAAAAAAAATCCTTCGATCAGGCCCAGGATTATCTATTTATAAAACTAATTTTTTTCATCCGATTGATTTTAGATGAATCTCCAAGGACTTATGATTGTCACCGCAAGGACCTTTTTTTGAAACTGGGTCAACACAAACAGCTATAACTTTGGAAATTTAATTTTTTTTTTTGAAATTTTCGTGACTTCAAGTCAAAACATTGTATAATAATGCCATATTACTACTTTTGTAAAATAACATGATTTAATAGCAAAAAAAAAATACTGAAAATTCTCATTTTTTCGTGCCTCTGACTACCCCTAACCCCTTAATCGAACTTCGCATAGCTGCTAATGAGAGTTGCAGGATTTGTTCGTACAAATAATCCGAATTTTTATCAAGTTCAACTTTTTTCACACCACCAAAAAGTTATTTCACTTGTTGATGATCCCTTTTAGATGAATCACTTTTTTGCTTCCATCCTATATATAGAAACTTTCTTGATTTTTTTGGCTTAACCTGTAAATAAAATTTAATTGAATGAGGCGAAAAGAAATAGTGTTGAAATTATTATTACATAAATTAGATGAGTGTTTCAAGTAATGTAGGATCAGATTCCTGTAGGTCATTTTGCAATGTTACTCACATCAAGTTTTGGCGAATTTTCGTGTGATGAATTTTCATCATTATTTCCTTGGATAACCTTCATTATTTCCCGTATTCTTCTTCTCTGAGCACTATTATGATTAGTCTCTGTAAAAAAAAAAAAAAGAAAAGTTGATAATAATAATAGATAGACAATAAAACTATTGTTGAATACTGCGCTTTAATTTGTTTTTCATCACGGTATATACATTACATCTCATCTACTATAAAAATTTCCATCCAGCTTACCTTTCAAGTACTGTGCACAAAGGATTTCATATTATGTTACACCTTCAACTAATTCAAATTCTTTGTTGCATACCCTGATTGAAAAAAAGTATTGATTTTTTTGTCAATCCAATACTTTTCAATACTTTTTTCTTTGTCTCAATACTTTTTTTTTATTTAGGGTAACTCAACGCCACATTTTTCAGAATTTCCGTTGTAAGTTATTTATTTATTTATTTATAGTAAATGCCAAGACACAGGCTGAATGGCAAGGTATTTAAATTACATTTGAAATGTGTATGAATATAAGTATACATCAAATTATTACAATAATTACTTAAAATTATATAAAGATACAAAATATAATTAAGAGGGTACAAGAATATATTTAGTCGAATAATAAATTATAATATTTGGATATAAATTTTGGTTTATGGTTATGAATTTTTGAATTTTGAGATTTTTGAATTCTATTCGGTATTATCAGACTTAGATTTATTAGTATGATTTAGATAATAAAATTTAGTTAATAAGATGTAAACATTAAGATTTAAACAAGGCCAATTATAATAAAAATACGTTTTTAAAACCCTTGAGTTAGAATGATTTAAAGTTAAGCCATATCGTAAACTTATAAATTAAGATTTAAGATTGCATAGATTAAGTTAAAATACATGTATTGCATTTATTCAGTAAAGACGTCAAATTAACAATTATGTTAAAAATCATTAGATGATAAGTACTCAAACATATTCTTTTTAAATATCTCTAGGGAACTCGCGTCAAATACATCTACTGGTAGTTTTTGCCAGAGACGTATTGCTGATATCACGAATGAATGTTTCAGATATGCTATTGAGAATTTTGGAATTAAAAAATTAACATTATTGTTTTTGATCGCTAATCTCTCAGACCACCTTAAATCATCTTAACTAAATAATTCTCTTAAGTAACTAGGCTTACCAATAGATCACAATGTATAGAAATAAGTGGCTAGGAAATAAAGACTTCTAGATTTAACTGATAACCATTTTAATTCTTGCCTATACGGTGTAATACAGTCAACGCTCTCTGTATTTGACTCGCCCGTACAGGACCATTCTCTGTATTTGACTCGTCCTTGTCCATAAGAGCTGTGTAAAATCGTCAAATACAGAGGAAGAATGTGGTCAAATACAGAGAGCGGTCAAATACAGAGAGGTCCAATACAGAGAGCGTTGACTGTATGTTCATCTCGGTGAAGATTAAAGATGAATCTTATTGCATTATTTAAAGAACGTAATTTTAAATCATTTTCTGCATTAGAAGCTATAAGTACTATAGAACAATGATCAATTAATGGCCAAACTGTAGCTGCTACTAATAATTTCCTTATTTCAGGAGTGAAAATATTTTTCCGAGTCTTTAAACAATACAATGTAGCGTTAATCTTCTTGATCGTATGTGAAATATGATTTTTTTCAGGAGAGATCATTACTTATAATCAATACAAGATATTTCGTATAATTAATATAGAGTAGTTCAACATTATCAATACTAATTAATAAAAGAGAGACCCAATCAATTTGTTTTAGTTTACTATTTGTTCCAATAATCATTGCTTTCGTTTTTGTCAAATTAACCAAGGGCCCATCCATAAATTACGTCACACGAATTTCAGGACTTTTTAAACCCTCCGCCCTTCCTTGTCACAGGTTGTCACATTTTCCGAACCCCCTCTCTCTTGATGTGACGTCACACATTTTTCAATTTTATGCATGTATTTAAAGATAATTCAAAAGAAACAGTTATTTTCATTTTTTAGAAAAGTGAGCGAGCACTCACCGACGATTTAAACCTACTCAGACCCTCACTATTCAGAACTCTTGAGAATTTTAGCATTTCACTTGCATTACAACACCGCTTCAGAAGTTAGATATTGTTGGGTGAGAGATAATCTCATAACGAGAGTGCTTAAGTATTAATAAATATAAATTGAGTTCGTAAATATTTTAAGTTTTTTATTCACATATATAGTGCGCCTCGTTGATTCGTACCGGTTGAAATCTTTACGGTAAAATAAAAAATCAAAATTTCGACATCTATAAATAAAGAAATCAATAAAAGGAAAATCTTTATACACAGTAAAAAATTTTGCGTCATTGCGTCAAAAAATTTTGTGTTAAAAATTTTTATGTTAAATATCTAACACTTTTTGTGTTAATTTAACATTGTGTTAAATTAACACAGAAAAATTTTAAATTAACACAAAAAAGTGTTAAATATTTAACATAAAAATTTTTGACACAAAATTTTTTGACGCAATGATGCAAAATTTTTTACTGTGTAAGCATCAATTTAAGGTAGTACTACCAGTTTTCGAATTGACGTTCACAATTTAATAAAATTTCGCATATCGTTACTTTATAATATCATAATTAAGCAGTAAAATTTTTGGAAGCCTGGCAAGTCCTGAAAAAAAGATTTTAATATTTACATATTTTTGCATTTACCCTGAATAAGAAAAAGTATTGAGACAAAGAAAAAAATATTGAAAAGTATTGGATTGACTAAAAAACTAATTCTTTTCAATACTTTTTTCTAATCATGGTACAATCGATCCTTATGGAGAATCACAGACTATTTTATTTCACAAAACTGGACGTTCAGATTCTTATAAAAATCAAGACAACGAGAGAAAATAACATCTAGTATGGTTTCCAAGAATATGAAAATATTTATTAATAAAAATCATTCAAAATTTATCTCTGTCTCTCTTTCTCCAACGTGATTTAGTATAGGGAAATCTTCTACGTTAATCAAATAAAAAGGCCATTCGGCAGCCGAAATGGAAGTAGATTTCATAACAATGAAAAAAAAAAAACTACTAGGATATACAAAAAAAAAAATTAGGAAAACGGTTGACCCTGAAGGCCATCCCTGCAACTTCCCGCTAATTCCATACTTAGGCGCTTAAAATTGCACCAATGGCGTTTTTGAGCTCTTCGAGCTCAAAAATACAATTTATGGGTTGCTTTGAGCTCTCCAAGCTCAAAGAGATTGTTTTCCTATGCTTTTGAGCTCTTCGAGCTCAAAAATCTGATAGGGATTTGATGACACTATTTTTTGAATTTTTAAACCGCAATAACTTTTGAATGAATAAACCGATTTTCACGCGGTTGGCAGCATTTGACGCAGTTTTTCAAGCCTCACAAAGAATCTCAAATTTTGAATTGATCGCGCTAGGAATTTTGAAGTTATTCCGAAATAACACTTTTTTCGGTTTTCTTTCGTTCACGATATCTCTCGAACGAATCAACCGATTTTGACCGGACTGGTGGCGATCGACGTGGTTTTTTGAGGTTAAAAGCTGATTAGTTTTTGGAATTGAACTATTAAGCCGTTTAAAAGTTATTCCAAAAAAACCACATTTGAAAAAATTTTTTTTTTCAGATTTTTGAAGATTTCTCAAAATCTATTAATCTGAATCGGTCCAAATAGTTTTCAAAATCTAAGATTGGTCAAGTTCTTTCAAATGGCACCAACCGCGATGAAATCGGTCAAGCCGTTCAAAAGTTATAAGCGGTTCACATACTTTCACACACACACACACACACACACACACACACACACACACACACATACAGACAGACGCCGTGACAACCTCGCGGGGATAGTCAGAGAAGCTTCCTGTGACCTTCAAACGTCGAGATCTGATGAAAACTCGATTTTTGCAAAACGGGGTGAAAACAATAACTTCCCGATTTTTGAAAATCTTCGACTTTCGTAGCGGGAAGTTAAAAATCTGTCATTACACAGATTTCCGCATCACCCATGAGGTACCGTGTAGTTTAATGCGTTCCCATTTTTTTACGTGGTGGGTCTCCAGTAGGCCTATGCCATGCAGGTGAAAGGAATGGAGGTAAAACAAGCAATTAAAACACTCTAAAAGTGGAAAAAATGACTTTATTTAATTTTGATTTTCTCGTTTTAAATAATCATTTGATTTAAAAAAATGCGTATGGGACCTGTCCTGTTCTTATATGCTCATTTTTTCCACTTTCCTTTCCCTTAATTTTTTTTTTTATTTCTTTCCATTATTTCATCACATTTATCAACTTTTTTTTTTTCAATTATTCCTACTTTCCTTTTCCTTAAATTTTTTTTTATTTCCTTTCATTATTTCGTCACATTTATTAACTTTTTTTTTTCAATTATTTCTTTATCATTTTGAAATATTGTCTTATCATTTTTTTTTTGAAGTGATAACGTCTTATAAATTGATGAACACTTGCAGCGCATACAAAAAAGTGTCCCGTACCACCTGATCCTGTGCGTGCGAGCGAGAGCGCGCAAGAAGCGATAGAGAAGGACGATAAAACAAACGATAGAGAGGCCTAAGCGTATCGATAAGTCCTTTGTTTTGTTAAAATAATTTTTAAATATTCAAAATTTTTTAATTTTTAAGTACAAAGTAATGAGAATTCAATGATATAATGATTCAATTTAATTTTCAAAAATATGCAATTTTTCATCAATTTTTCTTTATGACGTAATCACGTAAAACTATCGTCCGTAAACCGACCTTACAGACAACCAATTTTTTTTTTAATTTATTATGATTCCATTACTATTTAATTTTTAATAAAAATAATAATTAATATGAAAAATCCCTTGTTAAAAAAAATTATTGAGACAAAGAAAAAACTATTGAAATATATTGGTTCTATCGTCAGAATATAATACTTTTCAGTACTTTTTCCTTTGTCTCAATACATTTTTGAATAAATTATTCAATCGATTATTCATCATCTTCCGATTCTATCTCTAATTTCAAACTCGGTAATAAAGCAAAATTATTAGTTGTTAACGTGATAGGAATTAATTTCATACGCGATATTTTATCAATGTCAAATCGAAATTCACAGATTAAAGGATTATTTGTTAATCCATCGATAACTCCATCTCTTGCAAATGATTTTTCTATAAGAATTAATTGGTGTAAATGAATATTACTGATAATACTTTGAAAAATAATACTCATGCTGATAACATATCTTGTTTGTGCTGCTTCAGATATTAAAAAAATGTATCTGTATTCATCTTCCATCCAATAAATCCCAATTATTCGTGTAACAAAGCCAACAAAGCTACGAGTAAAAAGAGAAAATGAAGTATTTTTTTTTGTTTAATATTAATGATATTTTTCATAACATAACTGAGAAAATATAATTATAACCTCGATTCAGAAAGATGATTTGAAATAATTAATTTCATGTGAAACGTATACTTATGTAATATTTAAATCAGATACTTTTAAATTATTTCAAAATTTTTTAAAATAAAAGATTTACGTTTGATTGATTATGATATGAATATCTTACAGCAAAGATGGTTTTCTTAAGAAAATTATATAATATATTCATTTAATAATAGAGATTTTTATTATTATTGGATTTGTTATAATTATTTGTCCTTTATCGATTACTTTATGAACTATTTAAAATACGATATTTGATTATGTATTGAGTCGACATGGATTTTTTTTTAAATATAAATTACTTAAATGTCGTGCAATTACTAAGATCATAAAAAGTTGAAATAGAAATATTATGAATAATTAATTAATAGATTGAAACTTTATGACAATAAACAAATTACTAAAATTTTAATGATAATAGTTAAATTGAAAATTATAAAGTTAAAGAAAAAATTAACTAAAATCTACTGAAAAATAGAAAAGAAAATATATACTTGAATAAATAATTACAATGAAAGAAATAAATGGAAAGACATGAATATTAGAGACGGGTGAAGTGGAGCAAAGTTATTTTTTTTATCTGATCTATTGCATGCCTTAAGTGCGAGCGTAGGTATACTTTACTTTCGCCTAAAAATTTAAATTGCGGTTTGGTAGAAGTTTAAATAAATTAATCATTAATCAGGTATGAAATTAAAAATAATGAATTTCAAACCTCTATAATGTTTAGAGTGACATTTTTGCTCCCTTCCCTCCTCTCTACGTGGTAAAGGCCTACTGGGGACCCGCCACGTTAAAGAAAGGGCACGCATCTTACTACACAGTACCTCATGGATGATGTGGAAACCTGTGTAATGACAAAATTACTGACTAACTTAAGTTCTTATAGATAAAATAATAATAGATAATATTTGTCGCGTTATATCCCATATGTATATATATATATATATATATATATATATATATATATATATATATATATATATATATATATATATATATATATATATATATTTATAAATTTTTGAACCATATAGATTTTCTGAATCAGTTTGATGAACTGATTTCTATGAAATCTACTAATAACCAGTGCAATAGCAAATTTCATAATTGGCATAGCAGAATAGACCATAATTTTGAGAAAACATTTATAATTTGGTACTCAAATTGAAGCTTATTTAAAGAGCTTTCAAATGCAATTTACAGAAATTCAATAAATTATCCTATTCCGAAGTTATTCGGGTTAAAAAGTGAAAAAATATGAATTTTTATAATTTTGAAAATTTCTAAATCCTGGCATTTCTGAAAAATTTTACGACTACACATATGATATGGTACTTAAATTAAAGCTTATTTAAAGAGCTTTTAGATGCATTTTACAGAATTTCAATAAATTATCCCATTAAAAAGTTATTCGAGTAAGAAAGTGAAGAAATATGAATTTTTATGATTTTCAAAATTTTGAAATCTTCGTATTTCTAAATGACTTGACCGATTAAGCTCATCTTCGAACTTGACTTTGGTATTTATCTGTAGAATAAGTATGTTGAGTTTGGTAGAGATCCGTTGTAAATTGGCGACGCTATCGTCCTGACAAGCCGCGTTATATCCCATATATATAAATATATAAATATATATATATATAGTATATATATATATATATATATATATATATATATATATATATATATATATATAAATACATACATATATAAACTTTTGAACCATATGCATTTTCTGAATTCGCTTGACGAGCTGAGTCGAAATATAGCAAAATTTTTCAAAAGTTCCGTCATGAGGACCAATGCAATAGTTAGATTTCTATAAAATCTACTAATAAGGTTAAGTTTTGAAATTTGACTCTTGTGGTAACGGTAGTACTACCTTAAACAAAATTGAAAAAGTAAATCACTGAAAATAAATAACTCAAAATATCAATTACAGTTCAAATATAAATTGAAAACATTATCAATTAAAATGATTACACACCATAGAATAAACTAAAGTAAAATTATAATGTTAAAATAAAGATAACAATATAATTGGATAATTTTAACATTTATCAAATATAAAAATAGACATTGAATTAAATAAAATGAACTGAATTCAGAGAGGTCAGTAAAAAGACATTTGAATACTTATTAGGCTGATTCAAAAAAATCGACTATTTTTTTTTTTTTTTAATCATATCGAAAATATTGTGGGAAATGATGAAAAAAAAAAATCCTGTGGAAGCCAAAGCCCTTAATATTAATATTAAGAACTCTCGCATGATAAATTTAAATTTTCCGTAAGATTAACACAGGAAAGCTTGTTGTTTTGAGTTTAGAATTTTATAACTTTTCAATGGTTCATTAAAAAAGCTAGACCAAATTTTTTATATTCTAAATTTTATTTGGTTTCACAGATGCTTTTATTTAACTGTCAAATTTCAACTCAAAATTATTTTTATTTTTTTTTTCTTAACTTTGTGAAATGAGAGTAATTTTATTACAATTCTGAAATTTTTTCCTGGACCCTTAAACGAAAAATTTTCTTTGGGAACGACTCCTATAAAAACTGATGACTGCTCCGAAAATTCCTTATGGTCACTTCTCAGATCATATTTCTGCAAAGAACTTAAAATTCAAAATATTGATTAATAAATTATTATTTTAAACTCGTCAAAACGATAATAAATAATGAATGAATTCGAACCAAAATACAAATAAATTTTGAACTGATAAAGAGAAAAGTAAAAAATCTCCATATTTTACAATTCTTTATTATTTTAAAGTCAATAAATTATTCAATCAGCAACTAACATAAAATATTTGTGAAAAACTTAAATTAATATATATTTTCTTCATCTACCTCCACGCCGACCTGATGATCTCTGGGCTAACAAAAATTTATTTACTTTTTCACTTAACGTTTTGGCTGCTTACTTGTGAGCAATATCAAATAACTCCTTCAACTTATTCTTAATAACAGTTTTATTTTCGATTTGCGTGGATGATTGCTTTCATTTGCAACTACGCTGCAAACTTTTCCACTTTTTGAACATTCTGAATAACTTATAGATGGCATTCAGAGTTTAACAAGTAGGAATTAGAGCCTTTTTTCATTGTTCTTGAACCTTGGTTCACCGTAAATAAAGGACTTTGTTTAACACTACATTTTCGTACTTTATGATTATAGAAAAATAAAGCTAAATCGTTCTTAAAAGTTGGAAGTTTACGTCCAACAATACCAGTTATTGAAAAACCAATTAAATAAACTTCTTTATCCATTTTTTATAATCGATTTTCTCCATTTAAGAAAGTACTGACTTACGAAATCATTTAAAGAAGAATAAATATCGGTCAACGAATAATTGGACAAATAACATATAAAAAAAGAATTTTAGGATATGAAGTAATCAATTGCAAAAAAATGAATTTAAAATACAAGCCAAAATTTTTCACGAAAAACAATGATAAACTACAGCAACAATAAAAGTCCGAATTTGGAGGTTTTAACATCACGTCACTCACAATTATCGAGTTGACAATGGGTAATTATTACCCAAATCAAAAAAGCTAGGTTAGAGCGTCGAGTCGCGGAACAATGAGCATTGCAGTGCAAGGTGGTTAGATACTAAGGGACAGGGCGTCCTTGAAGCATTTTTGATGGTATGAATAGTAGTGAGGATAATTAAGAACAAATAGTACAACCGATGTCTCTTTGTTTCGCGCTTCGATCATTTTGACTGTGAAACTATCTTCGATAAATGAGAAAATTATATCAGTACATTTTTATTCAAATAATAGAATTAATTGGATAAATTTAAAATATACAGGGTGTCCCAGAAGTCGCGCACCCCATTGTAGGGATCGAAAGAGAAAAATATTCTGAGAAGAAAAGTCCTGAGCCATTTTTCAATCAGACGCATAGATAATTAATTATTAATTAATGAAAGTAACCAATCAGTAGCGCGCGACAGAAGAATAAAAAGTGAGTGAAAAGGCAGTAAGAGACGCGAGAGTGAGATGCCAGAGCTACTGCCGGCTTCTTGAGCAGTAGACCGAGAGTGGGGACAGACCGACCGCGGACGGCGGACGTACGTGATGCTAGGTGGATGTGTGAGATCGTGTACTAGTGTAAGTGTATTGGTAACAATGCACGTATGAATGTGAGTGAGGATATTTTTATTTTTTTTATTACAGGGACAAAAAATCAGAAGATTTTGCTAAATTAAATCGGCTATGACAGAATTTTGATTTTGAATTGAAATAATTGAAGTAATTTTGAATGAAAAGCTCAGTAGCTGGGCTCAGACAGAGGCACAGGGCAGAAGTTACTGGATTTTTTTATTTATGAGAAAAAATTGGAGTAATTTTTTATTAAAAAATTAATAGCAAGGCACTTGGCGGCGGTGACAGAATTTTTTTTTAATTTCAAGTAGTTAAACGAATTTTTAATTAAAAAATAAGTATGGCGGGTCGATTAAAAGCACTAGGCGGCAATGAAAAAATTTGTATTATAATTTAAAATGATGACAGTAATTTACAGACAAAAAATAAGTAGCGAAGGTCAGTTGGAGGCACTGGGCGACTATGATTAAATTTCGATTTTCGTTTAAATGAATTAAAATAATTTTAAAATAAAAAATAACCAGCGACGGTCAGTCAGGGACTCTGGACGGCTATGACTGAGTTTTTTATTTTTATTTGTTATAATTGAAGCAATTTTGAATTAAAAAATTACTAGCGAGGATTACTTAGAGGTACTTGGCGGCCATAAATGAATTTTCATCTTTATTTAGAGTAATGAAAGTAATTATTAATAAAAAAAAAAATCAGTAGCGAGGATTAGTTAGGAACACTGGGCCGCTACAAATAAATTTTTTTTTTCATTTAGATTGATTAAATACAATTAAATAAAAAAATTAGTAATCAGGGTCAGTTACAGGCACTGGGCGGCTATAAATAAATTTGTATTTTCATTCAAAATAATTGAAGTAATTTAAAAATGGAAAATAAGCAGCAACGTTCAGTCAAAGGCACTGGGTAGCTATGAATGAATTTTTATTCTCATTTAGAATGATTAGAGTAATTTTTAATTAAAAAATCAGTAGAGATAGTAAGTAAGAGCCACTAAGCGGCTATAAATGAATTTTTATTTTTATTTAAATGAATTAAAATAATTTTTAAATAAAAAATAAGGAGTGACGGTCAGTTAGGGGCTCTAGGTGGCTATGACTGATCTTTTCATTTTCATTTGGAATAATTGAGGCAATTTTGAACTAAAAAATAAGTAGCGAGGATCAGTTAGAGACACTGGGCGGCCATGAATGAATTTCTATTTTTATTAAGAATAATTAAAGTAATTTTTAATCAAAAAAGTTAAGAAAACACTTGACCCTAAAGGCCATCACTACAACTTCTCGCTAATTCTGTAAATATCTGGCCGCTTTTTGAGGTCTTCGAGTTTCAAAATACAATCTGTGTATTACGTTGAGCTCTCTGAGCTCAAAAATATACCTCTTTTATGCTTTTGAGCTCTTTCAGCTCAAAAGTCTGATAGAAATTACATAGAACACTATTTTTTGAATTTTCAACCCGCAATAACTTTTGAATGAATCAACCGATTTTCACGCAGTTGGCGGAATTCTACGCAGTTTTTTAAGCTTCAAAAAGAATCTTCAAGTTTAAATTGATAGAACAAAAAATTTCGGAGTAATTCCGAAAAAACACGTTTTTTGGTCTTCTTTCGTCAACGATAACTCACGAACGAATCAACCGATTTTGACCGGACTGGCGGCGATCAACGTGGTTTTTTGATGTTAAGAGCTGATTAGTTTTTGGAATTGATCGGTAAAGCCGTTCAAGAGTTATCCCAAAAAAACCAATTCTGAAAAATTTTTTTTCCTATGTTTTTTTAGATTTCTCCAAATTTCTCAAAATCTATCGATCCGAATCGGTTTAAATCAACAGGAAATCTAAGTTTCGCGAAGTTCTTTCGAATGGCACCAACCGCGATGAAATCGGTTCAACCGTTAAAAAGTTATAAGAAGTTTACACACACACACACACACACACATACACACACACACACACACACACACACACACACACTCGGGGCAGAAGAGATACTGCTACCGGGCACGTCTCCCCGAGCAGATGGGAGAACGCTCGCTGTCCTTGGATGACGCTGAGTCTCTTAGTTGACAAGGTACAGAGGGTAGGACAAAACTCCCCTTAATGGGTTGGTCACACTAACTGACCTAGCAAGAAGAAGATCGTTCTCTGTTGTAACCCACTAGGAGTGTCCAGAACCTGTGTCGTAGTTTCCGACGACGCAGGCCATGTCTGATGTAAGCTTGCTCTGCCGAAGTGTAAGTTACAGCAGTAGATCAGGAGCCAGCCACCTCGGGCCTTGATCGGGGAGTACGCAGTGAGTGCTGGAGATCGGAATCTTCACCGCTCCGAGCGAGTCTAGTCCGTCCGTGTATTCCGGGACTGGCTAAGTGTCGACTAGTCCTCAGGGAACTGGGGTAGGAGTACTATCTCCGAGGGTACACCCGTTCCTAGTTATGACAACCCGCCCCACTCCGTACGATGCGCTGGTAAATCAAAAAAGTATGAGTAATTTACCGGAAACAAACAAGAGTGGAAACGGGCTACATGCCCAATGAGCAGCGATTGACGCAAGCGCTGAAATGAAGCGTTCGCAAGCGCTCAAATGCCTTGAAAAGCTGATCAGTGAGTTGAATGATTTCATTCAAACAAAGGTCAACATTCACAAAGAGATGAAGGCCAAGACGACTGGTGTAGCTAACGCCCTTCGAAGGTTTGAGAAGCTGGACGAGGAGTGGCGCTCATCATTGCAGCGCATTTCCCATGCTACACCGGAGAAAGCCTGTCAGGCTGTCGTCGTGACTGACGAAGCAATGGACACCGGAGCCGAAGGTGACGGTGAATCAGTCGCGGAAGACAAAAGTAAAGCCAGCAGCTAGTCAGGTAAGAGAAAAGATCGACCTTCTCCTGACCCAGCAGTCAGCCAAGTCGTGAAGAAAACGGATTTGAAAAATAGCCCTCCGCAAGGAGCGGCAATACGAAGCGACGAACAGGAAAAAGCGTCGGTTTGGCAAAAAGTTCAGTCCAAGAAAGTGCTAAAGCGACAGAAGAATGAGGTGCTCTCAAAACAGATGACAAAGGAGCCCCGATCTGAACCCAAGCGAAAGAAACCGCGGAAATGGATCAGACCGGATGCCCTCATTATCCGGCTGACAGAGAAAGCAAAGTACGCCGAAATCTTGCGCCGAATAAAACAGGACGTCCCTGATGATCAGGTCAGCAGTACGGTAGAGAAGATCCATAAGACCAATCCTGGAGATATTCTGATAACTCTTTCGAGGAAGAACACCGACAAAGGCCAAACATTGAGAAAGACCATTGCAGAAATACTGAAAGAAGACGCAAGAGTTACCTGCAAAGGTCCACAGGAGATAATTGAGATCCGAGACGTCGATGATGACACAACAAAGGACGACATCCAGGGTGCCCTACAAAAGGAAACTGGAGATGGCTGTGAGATGCCATTGGAGGCAATCAAGATCCGTAAGGCCTATAGAGGTACTCAAATTGCCACAGTAATTCTACCAGCAGCAACAGCACAGAAACTACTGGATGGAAGTAGCAAAATCCGGATTGGTTGGGTTAATTGCCGAATAAGGGCAACGAAGAGACCTATTCAATACTTTAAATGCTGTCATTTCGGATATCATGGATCCCAGTGCAGAAGCAAGGTGGACCGGTCGAAGCTTTGCATCAGGTGCGGACAAGAAGGGCACAAGATTGCTGATTGTAAAAATCCAGCCAAATGTGCATTATGTGCTGAGATTGAAAGTGCAGAGAATGTTGCCCAACATGCCGGTATACTTATAAGTGCCCGTTATTTCAGGAGGCACTCCAGAAGTTGACGAACAAACAAACATGAGGATACTGCAGCTCAATCTCAACCATTGTGAGGCAGTGCATGACCTGCTCATGCAATCCGTGCGAGAACTAGAGCTTGACTTGGTACTGATAGCAGAGCCATATAAACACCTGAGTACCCAACCCTGGGAATCTGACAGCACATTCAAAGCTGTCATCTGGTCATGTGGCAAGCTCCCTTTCCAAAATGCAGTCGACAACAGCAATGCCGGCTTTGTAGCAGTATCAGTAGAGGGCATCCGCTTCTATAGCTGTTACGCACCACCTAGCCTCTCTACTGTCGAATTTACCGCATTTCTGGATCGACTTACCGAGGACGCGAAGCATTACAACCCAGTGGCAATAGCCGGGGACTTCAACGCCTGGGCAGTAGACTGGAGCAGCAAGCATACAAACGCACGAGGAAAGGAACTACTAGAAGCCTTTTCTACATTAGATGTAGTATTGGAATACAGAAGAGAAGACCAAGGACCTGATGAAAAGAGTGACCCAGGCTTGTGACGCCAGTATGTCTCGTAGACGTGGCATGAACACAAGACCTTCCGTTCACTGGTGGAACGACCACATCAGCGCTCTTCGTAAAGAGTGTCATCAGAAGAGAAGAATATCTCAGCGTGGCTACCGACAACCTAACTCTGCGGAGCTGTCACAGAGTACAAAAAAGCCCGTCGATCCCTGAACAAAGCCATCAAAGATAGCAAAAGAAAATGCTGGAAGGAGCTCATCAACGAGGTCGACAGAGATCTGTGGGGTAGGCCGTATAAGGTGGTCATGACCCATCTTAAAAACCAGCTAATGCCATCACCCACGTGTCGTCAACTCCTACAGAAGAACGTAAACGCGTTGTTCCCCGAACAAAGCGAGTTTAACTACCTACTAGCGCAGAATGAAATGGATGACATTCCATCTGTCATGGAGGAAGAACTGATGGAGGCTTGTAATCGTGTAGGGAACAATAAAGCGCCGGGATTGGACGGGGTCCCCAATATTGCTTTAAAAACAACTACTATAAAAGCAGTGCCATCATTGTTCGTCAGTCAGAGGCACTTATTGGCTATGACTGAGATTTTATTATTATTTGGAATAATTGAAGCAATTTACAATAAAAAAATCAGTGGCAAGTGGCAGTTAGCGGCACTAGATAGCCATAAATGAATTTTTTTTTCATTTAGAATCATTAAATTAGAAATTAAATGAAAAATTAGTGCTGAGGTGAGGTTCAGTTAGTAGCACTGGGCATTTTATTATTTTTATATCTATTTAGAATAATTAAAGTAATTTAAAATTGGGAAATAATGAGCGAGGGTCAGTTAGAGGCACTAACTTGACATAAATACATTTTTAATTTATTTAGAATAATTAAACTATTTCTTAGATAGAAAATAAGTAGCAAGGGTCAATCAGAAATTCTGGGCAGCAATGATGGAATTTATATTTTTATTTAGAACTAGCTGATACCCACCCGCTTCGCTGGGCATACAATAAAATTTTATGTTGTAACCTAGATGAAAAATATAAACAAAATGATTAATTTCAAAAAGATAATTAATATAAATTTTGAATTAGAGAAAAGTGATTGTTTATGATAACCGGTGTTAGCGAGTATTAAATATATGAGAAAAGTATTTTATTATTAATAATCAATCAATCAATGGGTCAGTTAGTCAGTAAATCTGTCATTAGACAGATTTCCGCATCACCCATGACGTACTGTGTAGTGAGATGCGTTCCCATTATAATAATGTTATCCTAAACATTTAGTCTAGACCGGATAGGTCAAATGGTAGAGTAGCCGACATGTCACCGGAAGGTTCTGGGTTCGAATCCCTGTCCGAGCTATCTGAATTTTTTCTCGCATATTCTGTAAACTCTTATTAAGAAGGTCCTTCCTATTTCTTTCTCAATCTCTTCCTCCTCCAATTATTCTGTTACGTGAATGTTGGAACGATTCACGTAATAATTATCCGTAACTCCTATTCTTTTCCGCTTCATAGTATTATTTAATTTTAAAAAATGTCAATAAATTTTTTTAGTTTAAAAAAATGTTAATAATAAAATACTTTTCTCATATATTTAATACTCGCTAACACCGGTCATCACAAACAATCACTTTTCTCTAATTCAAAATTTATATTCATTATCTTTTTGAAATTAACCATTTTGTTTATATTTTTCATCTAGGTTACACCATAAAAATTTATTGTATTCCTATCGAAGCGGGCGGGTATCAGCTAGTTATTAATAAATTCATAACAAATTAAGTGGTATTAAAAAATATATTTATTATTACTCATTTTATTAGAAATTATCTTAAATCGACCGTTTTTTATAATAATTTAACGATATCGTTGTAAAATTTTAGAGAAGACGCATCAGACACAATTTACCATTTTAATTTTAATCATTAAAATCAGTATAATCATTTAACAATATCAACTTGATAATATTTATGTTTAATTTATCTGTGTTATGATATAATCGAGTTCATCCTTCATGATTATTCCAATACATATAAGTTATTTCAGTTATTAATGATTTAGCTATTCTTTCTTAAAAACGTATGATTATGAATTCCTACTGTCCCAACAGTCAATCGATAAAATTTAAAATCAATCATTTTGACAGTTATTATAGCAACGGTAACCATGATAACGGTAACCATGGTAACGGCAACCATGGTAACGGTAACCATGGCAACGGTAACCACGGCAACGGTAACCATAGCAACGGTAACCATGGCAACGATAACCATGACAATGGTAACCATGGCAAAGGTTGATTAGCGTGGGTGGTTGTAGGGGGGTTGAGTTCGATAATTTACGGGTGCCACTGATGGTTTCTTAGATTAGAGGGTCAAAATGATATTTCGCTCCCAAAAAAAGAGAGAGATATAGGGAAGGGGAAAGATTATAGGGCACGGGAGGGGAGGAGAAGAATGAGAGGGAGGGGAGGGGAGGGCATATGTGATGGTAGACGAAAAATTCATTTTGGCTAGGAATTGCGTAAAATCCGTTCTTAGTGAGCGTCTACATCACGAATGGAGTAACTATGCTAAATTTCAAGTCAATCGGGCGAATAGTTTCGGAGATCTCGTGATGAGTGAGTGGTATTTCGCTTATATATATATAGATAAATAAAGTAATTTCAAATTGAAAAATAAGGAGCCAGGGTCAGGAAGGGGCACTGTGTGGCTATGAGTGAATTTTTATTCTTAATCTGAAATGATTAAAGTAATTTTCAATAAAAAAATCAGTAGCGACGGTTAGTTTTAGGCACTAGGTTTTCATGACTGAATTTTGACTTTTATTTGAGATGAATTAAGTATAATTTTTTATTGAAAAATAAGTAGTGAGGGTCAGTTAAAAGCACTGGATGGCTGGGACTGAATTTTTATTTCTATTTAGAATTATTAAAGGAATTTGTAGATAAAAAATAAGTAGTTCAGTCAGGGGCACTGAGCGGCCATGAATACATTTTTATTTTTATTTAGAATAATTAGAGTTATTTTCAATTAAAAAATTAGTAGCGAGTTCCAAGTAGAGGCTCTGGGCAGCTATAAACCGATTTTTATTTCTATTTCGAATAATTAAAGTAATCTTCTAATTGAAAAATAAGTAGCGAGGGTCAGCTAGAGGCCCTGAGTGGCGTTGACTGAATTTTATTATTATTTTGAATTATTAGAGTACTTTTTGATTGAAGAACAAGTAGCGAAGGTGAGTAAGAGAAACTGAGCAGCCATGACTCAATTTTTGTTTTTATTTAGAATGATTTAAGAGCGGTTGATAGTTGATTTTTGAACGAGTTTTGCTCATGAATAAGATAAAATTTTGGAAAAAACGCTTCGCTCTTCGATAGATAATTAAATTATCTATCGAAGAGCGAAGCGCTTTTTCATAAAATGTTCATTTATTTATGCATAAAATGCGTTTTAAGATTCTATAAGTTGTACAAGTATGACAGAGATACTTTCGTTTGTCCAATAGAGGGCGAGAGAAAGAAAAAATGTAAACCCTTCTTAAGTAATTTTTTATTGAAAAATTAGTAGCGAGGATGGGTAAGATTCTCTGAGCAACTATGAATGATTTTTTTTTCATTTCGAACATTTAAAGTAATTTTTAAATGAAAAATAAATAGCAAGGGTCAGTCAGAGGCCCTGGGCGGCTATGAATGAATTTTTATTATTATTTTGAATAATTAAAGTAATTTTTAATTAAAAAACAAGTAGTGAGGGGCACTAAGAAGCACGTAGCGGCTAGAAATAAATTTTTATTTTTCTCGGAATAATAAGAATATTTCTTAACTGAAGAATAAGTGGCGAGGGTCAGTTAGCGGCACTGGACGGTCATGAATCAATTTTTAATTTTACTTTGAACGATTAAAATCATTTTCAATTGAAAAATAAGTAGTGGGCGACTATGACAGAATTTTTGATTTTATTTAGAATAATTAATATAATTCTCAATTAAGAAATTAGTAGCGTATGTTAAGTCGAGGCTCTGGGAGGCTATGTATGGATTTTTATCTTTTTTAGAATAATTAATGGATTTTTCAATTAATAAATTAGTAGCAAGTGTCGAGTAGAGGCACTGAGCGGGTATAAATGAATTTTTATTTTCATTGTCAATAAATAAAGTTATTTTTGAATGAAAAACAAGTAGCAAGGGTCAGTAAGAGGCAATGAGTATCTACGAATGAATTTTTATTCTTATTTACAATAATTAAAAACTTTTTGATTAAAAAGTAAGTAGCGAGGGTAAGAAAAAGGTACTGGGCAGCTATAAGTGAATCCTCATTTTTATTTAGAATAATTTAAATGTGTTCAATCATAAAATGAGTAGCAAGTGTCAAATAGAGGCACTGGGCGGCTACAGATGAATTTTTATTTTCATTCGGGATAAGAAGAGTAATTTATAATTGAAAAATAAGTAGCGAGGGTGAGTCAGAGACCCGGGGCAACTATGAATTAATTTTTACTATTATTTTGGAAAATTATAGTAATTTTGAATTGAAAAACAAGAAGCGAGAGTCAGTGAGAAGCACTGGGGGGCTAGAAATGCATTTTTATTTTTATTCGGAATAATAAGAATAATTTTTCATTGATGAATAAGTAGCGAGGGTCAGTTAGAGGCACTGGGCGGTTATGAATGAATTTTTATTTTTATTTTGAATAAATAAAGAAATTTTTAATCGAAAAATTAGTGTAAAGTGTTACTTATTCATCAATAAAAAATTATTCTTATTATTTTGAATAAAAATAACAATGCATTTTTAGCCTCCCAGTGCTTCTCATTGACACTCGCTTCTTGTTTTTAAATTGAAAATTACTTTAATTTTTCAAAATAATAGTAAAAATTAATTCATAGTTGCCCAGGGCCTCTACTTGACACTCGCTACCCATTTTATAATCAAACATACTTAAATTATTCTAAATAAAAAAACAGGATTCAGTTATAGCTGCCCAGTGCTTCTTACTTTTTTAGCCTCCCAGTGCTTCTCATTGACACTCGCTTCTTGTTTTTAAATTGAAAATTACTTTAATTTTTCAAAATAATAGTAAAAATTAATTCATAGTTGCCCAGGGCCTCTACTTGACACTCGCTACCCATTTTATAATCAAACATACTTAAATTATTCTTAATAAAAAAAAAGGATTCAGTTATAGCTGCCCAGTGCTTCTTACTTTTTTAGCCTCCCAGTGCTTCTCATTGACACTCGCTTCTTGTTTTTAAATTGAAAATTACTTTAATTTTTCAAAATAATAGTAAAAATTAATTCATAGTTGCCCAGGGCCTCTACTTGACACTCGCTACCCATTTTATAATCAAACATACTTAAATTATTCTTAATAAAAAAAAAGGATTCAGTTATAGCTGCCCAGTGCTTCTTACTTACCCTTGCAATCTACTTTTTAATCAAAAAGTTCATTAATTATCGTAAATTAGCGTAAAAATTCATTCATAGCTGCTCATTGCTTCTAACTGACCCTCGCCACTTATTCTTCAGTTAAAAAATATTCTTTTATATTCCGAGAAAAATAAAATTCTATTTCTAGCCGCACTGTGCTTTTTACTGCCCCTCGCTACTTGTTTTTTAATTGAAAATTACTTTAATCATTTAAAATAATAATAAAAATTTATTCATAGCTACCCAAGGCCTCTGATTGACTCTTGCTGTTGATTTTTTATTTGAAAATTACCTTAAATGATCGAAATAAAAAAAAAATCATTCATAGCTGCTCAGAGTATCTTACCCATCCTCGCTACTAATTTTTCAATAAAAAATTACTTAAATCGTTCTAAATGAAAATAAAAATTCAGTCATAGCTGCCCAGTTCCTCTTACTCACCTTCGCTACTTGTTTTTCGATTAAAAAGTACTCTAATAATTCAAAATAAAAACAAAATTCAGTCAAAGCCACTCAGGGCCTCTAGCTGACTCTCGCTACTTATTTTTCAATTAGAAAATTACTTTAATTATTCGAAAAAGAAATAAAAATCGATTTATAGCCACCCAGAGCTTCTACTTGACACTCGCTACTGATTTTCTAATTGAAAATTACTTTAATTATTCTAAATAAAAATAAAAATTTATTCATGGCCGCCTAGTGCCTCTAAGTTACTATCACTACTGATTTTTTAATTAAAAATTACTTTAATCGTTCTAAATGAGAATAAAAATTCATTCATAGCTACCCATTGCCTGTTACTGACCCTAATCACTAAGTTTTTTATCAAAATTAATTTAGTTATTCTCAATAAAAATAAAAATTTATTCATGGCCGCCCAGTTTTTCTCACTAACCCTCGCTACCGATTATTTTTATTAAAAATTACTTCAATTATTCTAAATAAAAATAAAAATTCATTTATGGCCGCCCAGTACCTCTAACTGATCCTCACTAGCGATTTTTTAATTCAAAATTGCCTTAATTATTCCATATAAAAATCAAAAGCTCAGTCATAGCTGACTGGAGCCCCTGACTGACCGTCAATTCTTATTTTTTATTCAAAAATTATTTTAATTCATTTAAATAAAAGCAAAAATTCATTCGTGGCTGCTTAGTGCCTTTAACTTACTATTACTACTGATTTTTAATGGAAAATTACTTTAATCGATCTAATCGCTAGTTATTTTTTATTTTAAAATTATTTTAATTCATTTGAATAATTAAAATAACAAGTCATTAATGGCCGCCTAGTTCTTCTAACTTACTATCACTACTGATTTTTTAATTAAAAATTACTTTAATCGTTCTAAATGAGAATGAAAATTTATTCATAGCTACCCATCGCCTGTTATTGACACTAATCACTAAGTTTTTGATTAAAATTAAATTAATTATTCTAAATCAAAATAAAAATTTATTTATGGCCACCCAACTTTTCTTACTAACCCTCGCTACCGATTTTTTTTATTAAAAATTACTTTGATTATTCTAAATAAAAATAAAAATTCATTCATGGCCGCCCAGTACCTCTAACTGATCCTCGCTACTGATTTTTTAATTGAAAATTGCCTTAATTATTCCAAATAAAAATTAAAAACTCAGTCATAGCCATCCAGAGCACGTGACTGACCGTCGCTAGTTATTTTTTATTTTAAAATTATTTTAATTCATTTAAATAAAAATCAAAATTCAATCATAGTCGCCTAGTGCCTCCAACTGACCCTCGCTACTTATTGTTTGTCTGAAAATTACTGTCATCATTTTAAATAATAATACAAATTCTGTCATTGCCGCCTAGTGCTTCTAATCAACCCGCCATACTTATTTTTTAATTAAAAATTCGTTTAACTACTTCAAATGAAAAAACAAAATTCACTCACCGCCGCCAAGTGCCTTGCTACTAATTTTTTAATCAAAATAATAAAATCCAGTAACTTCTGCCCTGTGCCTCTGCCTGAGCCCCGCTACTGAGATTTTCATTCAAAATTACTCCAATTATTTCAATTCAAAATCAAAATTCTGTCATGGCCGATTTAATTTAGCAAAATCTTCTGTTTTTCCCTTTGAATTCATCAAATCTAGTCCCTGTAATAAAAAAAATAAAAAGATCCTCACTCACATTCATACGTGCATTGTTACCGATACACTCACACTAGTACACGATCTCACACATCCACCTAGCATCACGTACGTCCGCCGTCCGCGGTCGGTCCGTCCCCACTCTCGGTCTACTGCTCGAGAAGCCGGCAGTAGCACTGGCATCTCACTCTCGCGTCTCTTACTGCCTTTTCACTCACTTTTTATTCTTCTGTCGCGCGCTCCTGATTGGTCACTTTCATTAATTAATAATTAATTATCTATCCGTCTGATTAAAAAATGGCTCAGGACTTTTCGTCTCAGAATATTTTTCTCTTTCGATCCCTACAATGGGGTGCGCGACTTCTGGGACACCCTGTATAATATTATGAATTTATAAAATCGAATAAATAATAGATAAAGATAATTTTTAGTTGAAAAAAACAAAATAATTTTAATTTATTGGCAAATTAAGATACGATAGTATTAAAAATTTGACCGTTAAATAAAAGCATCTGAGAAACCAAATAAAATTTAGAATACAAAAAATTTGAAAAATTTGACAAAATTTTTTGATAAACTTGATAGTTTCATCAAAAAATTGGAAAAAAACGAGGAAACATTATAAATTATATTTTAAAGTTGAATAACTTCGAAACGCGTCGGTTAATCGAAAAATTATAAGAAAGCTTTTTTGTAGAGCATTCAATTTCATACAAGAAAATAATTTGGTCTAGCTTTTTTAAAGAACCATTGAAGAGTTATAAAATTCTAAACTCAAAACAACAAGCTTTCCTGTGTTAATCTTACGGGAAATTGAAATTTATCATGCGAGAGTTTTTAATAATAATATTAAGGGCTGTGGCTTTCACAGGATTTTTTTTTCATCATTTCCAGCAACATTTTCGATATGATTAAGAAAAAAAAAAAATAGTCAATTTTTTTTAATCAGCCTAATACTTATATTTATAAAAATATTGACAGTTATTAATATATGAATCCTTTTTAACCCGTTCCTGCCTTTACGGTCATTTTTTGCTCGTATAAATATAATTCAAGTGGATGGTAATATTCCACTTGAATTAGATTTATACTAGCAAAAAATGACCGTGAAGGCAGGAACGGGTTGAAAAGAATTATAATTATCACGGTCGGAAAGTTAGTAAAAAATATATGAATTCTTAAGCAATAGACATCTATTAATATAGACCAGCAAATTTAGAAACCCGTGATTTTAGACATCTGTAAATTTTGATTTATATAAATTCATAAATTCAAATAAAAATACAATTAAATATATAATTGCTTGCAATTTACGAGCTAATAAAAAATTAAAACAAAACTTCTATAATGTTCGAGAGCACTCGACTACAACCCTTCGATGTTTACGGGTCGGTTTTCTAGGAGGTTGCGGATCAGGCAGCAGCGAGATTCCCCGCACTCCAAAAAATAACCTAGACATTTTTAAAATAGTCAGTGTCGTGTTTATCAGAGTTAGCTACTCATGGAGGTTTACAGAGTCGGTACTCCAGGAGATTGCGGATCAGGCAGCGGCAAGATTCCCTGCACTCCAAAAAATAACCTAGACATTTTTATGATAGCGTGTGTATTTCTTCAGACTGATCCGTAACTTCCTGGAGGAAGACAAACCTCCATGAGTAGACAATTTTAAAACAGTGAGTGTCGTATTTATCACAGTTAGCTACTCATGGAGGTTTGTGAACTATTTTTTAAAGTGAATTATTTTTTCAATTTTCTTTAAATTGATGCTTATAAAGATTTTTCTTTTATTGATTTCTTTATTAACAGATGTCGAAATTTTGATTTTTCTATTCTACCATAAAATTTTCAACCGTCACGAATCAACGACGTGCACTGTAAGTTTCACGTTTGAGTAATTCAAATTTTAACATGTGACGTCACAAAGCTTTTGACCCCCCCCTCTGCCCCTTGTCACACAATGTCACATTCTGGTGATACCCTCCCCCCCTTTAAAGTGTGACGTAATTTATGGATGACCCCCAACAGACCATGCTCCTTTGCCCAGTCAGAAATAGCTTGGGCATCCTTAGTAACTAGATCGACTGCATTGAGTAAGGCCAATCACACCAGGAAAATAAGTTTTAATAGTTTGTAAAGATATTTTACTATTCTTCACAGGTAATCGGACTGTTACCATTTCATCAGAAACTCTAATATAATTCATTTTAAAGATTTTTTTTTAATTATTAATTAGGTGCCAATTTAATTATTATCAGTGATTGTTGATGTTTTTGTTTTGCATCTGCACACATGTACGAACTACGCAATGACTGAGTTTAGATCCACTAGTAACAAGTGCACAAGTTGAAAATGAACTTGTGACTTTTTTACTAGTTACTTTTATGCTTGTGGGTACTGCACATGTAAAAAGTACGTGAGTGTAGCGTCACTTTCTTATAAGTCATCGATGAGCCAACCAGGCTTCCGTTGGCTGGCAGTGATCAACGTGGTTTTTTGATGTTAAGAGCTGATTAGTTTTTGGAATCGTTCGGTAAAGCCGTTTGAAAGTTATTCCAAAAAAACCACATTTGAAAAAATTTTTTTTCGTAGTTTTTTTTGATTGCTCAAAATCTACGCATTTATATCGGTCCAAATTTTCAGGAAATCTAAGTTTGGTGGAACTTTTTGAAACCACGCTTATTTCATTCCAATCGGTCAAGTCGTTCAAATGTTATAAGAGGGACACACACACACACACACATATCCGGACATCATCACGAAAACATTCAGGGAAGCTTCCTAGGACCTCAAAAGTCGAGATCTGATGAAAACTCGATTTTCGAAAAACAGGGTAAAATCAGTAACTTCCCGATTTTTAAAAATTTTCAATTTTCTGAGCGGGTAGTTAAAAAATGAAAAAAAAATCCCAAAAATTTCGGATAAGATTTACTTTGATCTAAAATAACGTTTAAAGGAACGAACTAATTAAAAAATTCTAGGAGATTTTTTATGTAGAACGTTTAATTTTCTATACTAATATCTTAACACATTTTCTGCATGACCTTCAGTCAGTGAGTTACAAAAATCAGAAGAAGCAAAAAAAAAATTTCTACGTTATTGTAATGGTAAATCAAAAATGTGATGTGCAACATCGAAATATCAGAACTAAAAAATCATCTTATACAGGCTCATTTTTATACCTAAACAGAATTTTAAGTCTAGTTTGAGAAAAATGAACGAAAAACTTTTTCTTTAATTACCTTAATGTATGTCTATCTTCTCAGCTACATATAATTATAAATAATTAGTATAAATTATTATGAATAATTTTAATCATTTTTTCTTAATACTAGTTAATTTTATCATGTTTTCTGAGCCATGTAAGCATCCACTTTACTCTTGTTTTTACTTCTTGCAGTACTGACTTGGTGCATAACATTTACTTATCAATATAGTGATCCAACTTCTCTTATAACGTGCTTATTGCCAATACAAGTAGTAACAAAATACCGTCCATCTTCTTACTGTAAATTTAATGGTAGCTGATAATATTGATATATTCATAAAGTGAGAATAGACAAAAGTGATTAATTCAAAAAATATTGTTATGATATCATGACCGTTTGGTAAATTATAAAATAATTTTTAAACCAAGTTAATACTAAGGTTTAATATCTTTTATTCAGTCCGTAAATATCAGATTGCCACTACTTATTCGGAGCTTCTAAAGATATCAACATTAGTTTGTTAAATGAGGATTTAACCTAAAAACAAGACGGAGAAATAATAATGATTGTTTACAAAGTGAATTGATGAAATGCAGGCTGCTCTTTTAATTAGACGTGATAAACAGCGTAGAAAAGCAGCTGGATTTAGAGAGTTGCCATCCAACTTGGCAACAAGACTTATCCCACCGCTTCCACGTTATCCCCCAAGATCATACGCTTACGGGGTGAGTAAATAAATGATAGTGAGAAAATTAAAATAATTCGAAAAACAATAATCAATAACAGTAGACAACTCATAGTTGATAGTATAATGAAATTTCAATACTACTGCATGTTACTTAATGAATAAATTTTGTTTGCTCCTACTATCATTAGCATTGTTCCATATAATTAATCTTCTAATCGTTAAATTAGAGATTCTGTTATTTCAACGTATTTTCATGATATATTTTGATTCGTCTCTTAATCAATACCACACTATATCTTTTGACGAATAAATTATTTTGTACATAATCCTAGTAGAAATGCAATCAAGTATCTAGCCAGTAACTGGCTAGTTTAACTAGACTTAAGCTAGGAACTGGCTTGTAAAATATCCAGTAACTATCTAGTCACTGGCTAGTATAATATCCAGTAACTATCTAGTTACTGGCCAGTTTGACTAGACATCAAATAAAACATGGCGACAGTTGTAGGATTTGAGGTTATTTAAAATTAAATGTGGATAAGTTTGTTACAATTCAAAATTATACACTGATAGAAGGATTTTTTAACTATTAATAATTTCATTTATTTGAAGACAATTATTGGATTTATTAAATTTTAATGAATATTTTTAACATTCAATAAATATATATTTATTTGGGAGGAAAGTACATTTATTAATAGTTAATAAGTATTAATGAATAGTTAATAAATATTTATTAACAGTTAATAAATATTTTGTTCAGTGAATTTGTTTCGCTTGCAATGTCATATAATATGAAGATTGCTTATAAATAAAAATCATTTTTATAAATTATTTGCATTAATTATATCACATTATAATAAAGTTTATTGTAACATACCGAATTCTATCACAGCTCATAATTATCTTTTACATTTTTAAATATTAAAAATGTTAATTTATTTAGTAAATTGAATTATTATCATGTATTCCAGTTATAGAGTTATAAAAAGTGTCAAAATAAAATTGCTATTTTTACTTTTTATTTTAAATAAATATTTGTTAACAGTTAACAAATATTCATTGACCATTAATAAATATTTATTAACTGTAAATAAATATTTATTAACTGTTAATAAATATTTATTAACTCCTTTGATGTTAAAAAATTATTTATTAACAGTTAATAAAGCTTATTAAATATAAACAAATCCTTCTATAAGTGTAGTAATAATAATGATAAAAATAGTAATAATTAATAAACGAAATAATTATGAAATTTTTAATAATTTATCTCGATAACAGTCTGGAGTATTTGTTTTGATTGATGCCAACAACCGTAATTCGGTATGTCGATTTTTTTTATTTTATCTATTTTTTCAAATATATAACAGATTATTTTTATATTGAAATACACAATTATTTTTAATTATTTACACTGTTTCTTAATATTTACTAAAGATACCTTAACTTACAGGTTAAAGTGAAAAAATAAACATACACATACTAGTATAAGTAGAACATCGGTGTGACCAATGTTTACGATTTATTTGTAGATGGCGCAATTTCTAGTTTTTACCTAGTTTCGCTTGCCAGTTATTGGATTTGATTGCTGGCCAGTTACTAGATATGATCGCTAGCCAGATACTAGATTTAATCAAGTGAAAAATTGATTATTTCTACTAGGGAAATAATAAAAAGATACTGTAATAAACTTTTATCGTAGATTAATATATTATCACAGAAAATTGAACGATAAAAAAATGATATAAATTCGTTAAAATCAGTTAAAAAAATTAGGAAAACGGTTGACCCTAAAAGCCATCCCTGCAACTTCCTGCTAACTCCATACCTAAACGCTCAACATTTCACTTATTTTGTTTTTGAGCTCTTCGAGCTCAAAAGTACAATTTCTGTGTTATTTTGAGTTCTCCGAACTTAAAGAGATAACTTCTTTATGCTTTGAGCTCAAAAGTCTGATAGAAGTTTGATAAAACACTATTTTTTTAATTTTCAAACCACAATAACTTTTGAATAAACGAACCGATTTTCACGAGGTTGGTGGCATTCGACGCAGTTTTTGAAACCTCATAACGGATTTTTAAGTTTAAATCAATCGAACGAGGAATTTCGAAGTAATTACAAAAAATCATTTTTTTTGAAATTTTTCGTTTTCAATAACTCTTGAACGAATCAACCGATTTAGACGGGACTGGTGGCAATCGACGTGGTTTTTCAAACTTAAGAGCGGAATAGTTTTTGGAATTGATTGGTGAAGCTGTTTAGAAGTGATTCCAAAAAAACCATTTTTTGAGATTTCTCAAAATCTAGCGAACCGAATTGATTCAAATTTTCACGAAATTTAATGGCAATGATACTTTTTGGATCGCCACTTATTTCAATCCGATCGGTCAAGCCGTTCAAAAGTTATAAGAAGTTTACCCACACACACACACACACACACACACACACACACACACACACACACACACACACACACACACACACACACACACACACACACACACACACACACACACACACACACACACACACACACACACACACACACACACACACACATACATACATATACATACAGCCGCACGGACACCATCGCGGGAATCGTCAGAAAAACTTCCTAGGACCTCGAAACGTCGAGATCCGATGAAAACTCGATTTTCGAAAAACGGGGTAGAAACAATAACTTCCCGAATTTTGAAAATCTTCGATTTTCAAAGCGGGAAGTTAAAAATATAAATTGTTGCTATGAGTTAGTTATTGTAAGGTAGGGTAGAAAATAGTAGCCACTAGCTTATGACACATATCAATAAAATTATTTAAAAATAGAAATATAAAAAGTTTGGAAAATCCAAATGAGCATGCCTTAAGCGCTCATGTCATACTCAAATTATTTAGATTGAATGATTACATTACGATTTGTTAACTTTTTCATAAAGACTTCTAAACTGTTTTTTAACTTTTTCTGAATGCTGTACTCAATCTCTATTAAAAAATTGGAATTTTCTCGCGAGTAATGTTATCTCTTCTGTAGGTCGAGCTAAAAAAAAAATCTTAACAGATGATAAAACAGTTAGTAATTATACCATCATGTATGTATAATTTCTGCTTGTTTATAGAGATTTCAATCCTATTTTATGGAAAATAATATATATGGCTGCTGAAATCGCAGAAAAAGTCACCGAACTGACAGTCTGAAAAAATTAACTGTATTGAAACGGAATTATTTCGACACGTAATTTTCACAAGGGTTTTGGCAAATTACCTAAGGAATAAAACAAAAAACAAAACTTACATCGTGAAAATGATTTTTGACAAAGTTGTGGTGTTATCAAGGCCTGTGCCCCTGTGAATACCACGTTCTTATTTATTCAATTCGTCAGTAAAACGAGTTTTTCCTGAGAAAACTTATTTAATCCATAAGAAAATCTTTTTAACGTGTTCTGTAGTTATTATTATTTATCTCAATATGCTTTTTATACATACTTTTTTTCGTTTAAATTATAAAAATCACGTTTTAATCGACATCACGATTTTTAGGAGAAAGTAGAGCATACCTACGCGCTTTGCGCTTAAGGCATACATTATGTTTATTAACAAAGTTCAATACTTTCTTTTTCGTTTAATTAATGCGAAATAATAAATGAAATTTAATCTTTAGAAATCGACAGTTTTCTTTATCTGCATGCTTTAATGTAAGCTCTCACTTTGGAAGAAACATAATTTTAAATGGAAAGAAAATAAAATTTTAGGGCGTTGATGTGTAAGATTAAATAACAGATGAAGTTTTTTATTTTTGAGTTTCGATAAGTTTAATCATGTAGTTATCTTATTTCAAAGATTTTAAATCTTTATTGATTAATTAAAAAGTTATTAACGATTTGAAATCAGATCTATAACTTACACTAAAATTGTGATATTTCTATTATTATTATAGATACTATAATGAACAATGTTTTAAAATATTCTTCAATTCTCGTAGTTTATAAAATTATATAATTATAAAACTCAACAATTATTTAAAAAAGTCGCAATAAAAAATTAGTGTCAATAAATGTTAGAATTACACGATGGAAAAAGTTTTTTTCTAATCATAGATAATAATA
This sequence comes from Cotesia glomerata, assembly GCF_020080835.1. Taxonomy (NCBI): domain Eukaryota; kingdom Metazoa; phylum Arthropoda; class Insecta; order Hymenoptera; family Braconidae; genus Cotesia; species Cotesia glomerata. Next base: position 15,083,687 of record NC_058162.1, read on the forward strand.
TAAATAGAAATATAATTATATATAACAATAGTTAATTGTATATTTTCACTTCCAATCAATTATTCGGTTACTTTTTCGGATGTAATACTTGATATGGTCGTACGGAATTCTATATCACCAATAAAAATACAAAAAAAAATTTACATAAAATTTTACGGCTATAACACCAACGTTCACCCATTTAACTATTAACCAAGCTCAATGCTGCTTACTTCTGGTAATATCCGTGCGCCTTGAAGTTTCCGTCTGCTGTGCTGCCATCTTATGTGATAATGATTCTAGGAAGTACATAACGTATCAAATTCGTTTATCACAAATATAATATAAAATTTAATTTTATAATATATTTTGATATTCTTAAATTATTTATTTTACCGAATCTCATTATTACATCACATTTATTTAAATAATAAAGTCAATAATGATTTTACTCTTAGGCAGTAGCAGATCAGACCAAAACAACCCATAGAAAATGTAACAAATTTTTTATTTCAAAATTATTTAAACGTAATGGTAAACATCATTTTGGACTTTTTGTGATTACCAAAAAAAATTTTTTTTTTCTTTAAAGAAAAATTTTTGATAACATCTGACTATACAAGTCTGATCAGATTTAATTATATATAGATTATTTATTATCAGATCTCATCATATATAGACAGATTGAAACACTATATTTTTTTTTTCTTTAAAAATTTAATTACTTAGGACATTAAACCTTGCGGATAAGAATGTAATCGTCTAAGCTTTTAAAAATGGGATTCGCTGCTCTGAATATTCTGCTTCCGTGAACAAATGAATGTTGTAGATTTTGAATTGTTTTAGAAAATCTGGACAGAAGTTCTCACGCGTGCCAGTTAATTTATTTAACTTACTTACAATATTAACTGCGGTGATTATTCTGCCTCCTTGATTGACCTTTTGATTAAATATAGATAGTTGTAGTAGGTAGATAGTAGTATATTCAGTAATGATGTGTGTATAGCGGTAATTACAATATACTTAACTTTATTACACAAAATAAGCACTTTTCATATAAACTTGTGACATTTTGTTAACGCAACTTACCAATGAAATAGAATACTTGTAACAATAGAAAGAATATTATTTGATATTAGACATATAATAGAGAATTAGTAGTAAATTATGGTGAGTAGTCACCTAATGGTAGTAATAGAGAATATTAGATTAATTAGTAGTAAGTTTTGGTGATTTTTGGTGAGTAATCACCTAATAGTAGTAATAGTGGTATAGTAGTAAATTGACTAAGAAATATCTAACGTGGTGGTTGACACCGGGGGATAGATCGAAGTGTCGATCAATGCTCAAGTTTTGAGGTTCGTAACTGATTTTCTCCGCCTCATGTCGTTCTGTGACGTCACGGGGGCTACACATTATTTTAACTAGTGTCGGTAACGGAAATTTCGGGTGGTAGTTCGCTAGGCTGATAAAACCGGGACATTTTGTAGTGTCTCCATTTTCCCTGCCAAGCCAAGACTACCCCGTCAAATTTTGGACCGAGCTAGTTCTTTAAATAAGTCGGTGAGTCGTCACCAGGTATAGGGATAGTAGAATGATAGAAGTTAGTGGTAAGTAATCACCTAGAAAGAATGCTTTGATGAGATAGTAGGAAGAAAAGTTGGTGAATAGTCAACTATAGATGAGAGTTTGGTGAGTACTCACCTGTTAATGAGAGAGTTTAGTGAGTAGTGACCTGGAAGTTGGATGTGTAGATGGACTAGTGAGTCATGACTGTCATCACCTAAAAAAAAAGTTTTAAAAATAATTAAAAGAAATATTTTTAGTAGTAGAATTGGTAAGTGATCACCTGTTAAATAAATAATTAATTTAAATTAAAAAATTCCGTTAGGTTGACACCGCCGGTTAATGAAGACCCTCGAGCAAATGTTCGAAACTCCATTCTAGACTTCGATCTATTTATTGGGCTGAATATATAAAAATAAAATTATAATTATTGATTAATTGTTGTTTTTTTTTTGTTTTTTTAGCAGATTTCATAGGAATCTAACTATTGCATTGGTCCTCATGATAGAACTTTTAAAAAATTTTGATATATTTCGACTATACTCGTCGAGCTGAGTCGGAAAATGCATATAGTTCAAAAGTTTATATATGTATATATATATATATATATATATATATATATATATATATATATATATATATATATCTCGGATATAACCCAGCTTGTCACGACGATAGCGTCGCCAATTTACAACGGATCTCTACCAAACACAACATACTTATTCTACAGATAAATACCAAAGTCAAGTTCGAAGATGAGCTTAATCGGTCGAGTAATTAAGAAATACCAGGATTTCAAAATTTTGAAAATCATAAAAATTCATATTTCTTTACTTTCTTACTCGAATCACTTTTGAATGGGATAACTTATTGAAATTTTGTAAAATGCATTTGAAAGCTCTTCAAATAAGCTTCAATTTGAGTACCATATCATATGTGTAGTGGTAAAATTTTTTAGAAATGCTAAGATTTAAAAATTATAATAATTCATATTTTTTCACTTTTTAACCCGAATAACTTTGGAATGGGATAATTTATTAAATCTCTGTAGATTTCATCTGAAATCTCTTTAAATTAGCTTCAATTTGAGTACCATATCATATATGTAGTTGTAAAATTTTTTAGAAATGCCAGGATTCAAAAATTTTCAAAATTATAAAAATTCATATTTTTTCACTTTTTAACCCGAATAACTTTGGAATGGGATAACTTATTGAATCTCTGTAAATTGCATCTGAAAGCTCTTTAAATTAGCTTTAATTTGAGTACTATATCATATGTGTAGTCGTGAAATTTTTTAGAAATGCTAGGATTTAAAAATTTTTAAAATTATAAAAATTCATAATTTTTCACTTTTTAACCCGAATAACTTTGGAATGGGATAATTTATTAAATCTCTGTAGATTTCATCTGAAATCTCTTTAAATTAGCTTTAATTGGAGTACCATATCATATGTGTAGTCGTAAAATTTTTTAGAAATGCCAGGATTCAAAAATTTTCAAAATTATAAAAATTCATATTTTTTCACTTTTTAACCCGAATAACTTTGGAATGGGATAACTTATTGAATCTCTGTAAAATGCATTTGAAAGCTCTTCAAATAAGCTTTAATTTGAGTACCATATCATATGTGTAGTCGTAAAATTTTTTAGAAATGCTAGGATTTAAAAATTATAATAATTCATATTTTTTTACTTTTTAACGAGAATAACTTTGGAATGGGATAACTTATTGAATCTCTGTAAATTGCATCTGAAAACTCTTTAAATTAGCTTCAATTTGAGTACCATATCATATGTGTAGTCATGAAATTTTTTAGAAATGCTAGGATTTAAAAATTTTTAAAATTATAAAAATTCATATTTTTTCACTTTTTAACCCGAATAACTTTGGAATGGGATAACTTATTAAATCTCTGTAGATTTCATCTGAAATCTCTTTAAATTAGCTTTAATTGGAGTACCATATCATATGTGTAGTCGTAAAATTTTTTAGAAATGCCAGGATTCAAAAATTTTCAAAATTATAAAAATTCATATTTTTTCACTTTTTAACCCGAATAACTTTGGAATGGGATAACTTATTGAATCTCTGTAAAATGCATTTGAAAGCTCTTCAAATAAGCTTCAATTTGAGTACCATATCATATGTGTAGTAAAATTTTTTAGAAATGCTAGGATTTAAAAATTATAATAATTCATATTTTTTCACTTTTTAACCAGAATAACTTTGGAATGGGATAACTTATTGAATCTCTGTAAATTGCATCTGAAAACTCTTTAAATTAACTTCAATTTGAGTACCATATCATATGTGTAGTCATGAAATTTTTTAGAAATGCTAGGATTTAAAAATTTTTAAAATTATAAAAATTCATATTTTTTCACTTTTTAACCCGAATAACTTTGGAATGAGATAACTTATTAAATCTCTGTAGATTTTATCTGAAATCTCTTTAAATTAGCTTTAATTTGAGTACCATATCATATATGTAGTCGTAAAATTTTTTAGAAATGCCAGGATTCAAAAATTTTCAAAATTATAAAAATTCATATTTTTTCACGTTTTAACCCGAATAACTTTGGAATGGGATAACTTATTGAATCTCTGTAAATTGCATCTGAAAGCTCTTTAAATAATCTTTAATTTGAGTATCATATCATATGTGTAGTCTTAAAATTATGTCCTATTCCGCTATGCCAATTATGAAATTTTTAGTAGATTTCATAGAAATCTAACTATTGCATTGGTCCTCATGATAAAACTTTTAAAAAATTTTGTTATATTTTGATTATACTCGTCGAGCTGAGTCGGAAAATGCATATAGTTTAAAAGTTTATATATGTATGTATATATATATATATATATATATATATATATATATATATATATATATATATATATATATATATATATATAT